>NC_068991.1:79342677-79342919 GCF_001194135.2 Octopus bimaculoides
GCTCGTGTGTTTACGTCCCCGTTATCTAGCGGTTCGGCAAAATGGATTGATAGACTAAGTACTAGGCTTGCAAAGAATAAGTGCTGGGGTCGATTTGTTCGACAAAAGGCGGTGCTCCAGCATGGCCGCAGTCAAATGACTGAAACAAAAAATAAAATATATATATACCTAGATAGATAGATATATATGTACGTATGTATATATATATATATATATATATATATATATATATATATATATAT
>NC_068991.1:79343028-79348106 GCF_001194135.2 Octopus bimaculoides
TGTGTGTGTGTGTGTGTGTGTGTGTGTGTATCAGCAACAGGAGAGAAGTGTTGAGGCAGTGACAGTAGTAGTTGTAGTCAATAGACGAGAATTTAAGATGGTGGCAGGAGTTTATTGAGAAGCGAAGGTGGCGGGCGAACGGACGAGCGGGAGGCGGAGAGGATTGTACGTTGTCTATATTCTTCTTTCACATCGATTGCTGAGAAGGAGGCGGAATAAGTAGGAGGAAGTTGAGTGTTTAGGGAAGAGAAGGCATAGAGAAAGACGAGGGTAGCAGGAGAAGGATGTTACGGGAGTGAAAAAGAAAACAGGAAAAGAAAGAGGTGGTGGAGGAGGGGACACACACAGTGAATTACGATGGAGGACTGCAGTAGCGGGAGCGGTAGGAGGTGAGAAGAAAGTGTAGACTGTGTGTGAGAGGAAGAGAATGAGAGCGAGAGAAAAGGAGAGAGAGAGAGAGAGATTGAGAGGCAGGGTGAGAGAGAGAGAGAGAGTCTAAAGGTGGCGGTTGTTAATACTAATATTTCTACTTGTCGCATAAAGAAGGGCGGTTAGTAGCAAGAACGGATGGTGATGGCATTGGCGTTAGTAGATGCAGTGGTAGTTGTGGTAGTTGTGGTATTGTAGTGCTGGTGGAATTGGTATTAGCAGACGTGTATTGGCGGGAGTATTCGTAATTGCGAGGGTATAGTAATAGTAGTGGTGGTCACCTTGGCTGCATTGGTGGCGGGGATGGCCGAGAGATGGCACTGGTGGTGGTGGTGGTGGTCGTCGTGGTGTTTGCGATTTATTGCTGGGTGTAGTGTTGATGATGATGATGCTATTTTCATCCGTGGTAGTGGTGGTGGAGGTATTGGCTGTGCTGATGACGATGATGATGATGATGATGACGGTGGTGTTTATATCTGTGATTGCAGACTGCTGATATTGCTGTTGGTAGCGATGGCGATGGTGATGATATTGATAATGCTCGTGATGGTGATGGTGGTAGTATACTGTGTTGTTTCTATAGTGGTGATAGAAGCAGCAACAACATAAAGGGCGGCGAAAGCGGCGGTGAGCAAAGCTGCATTGGTAGAGGGCAATGATGATGATGATGATGATGATGATGGTACAGGTGATAGCAATGGTCATTATTGGTAGGAATATTGGTTGTAGTATTGGTGAATGTACATGTGATGTAAAACGTGGGGACCGTGGCTACACTTGTAGTGATGGGGATAATAGAACTGGGCAGAGCAAAAGTGGCTGAATTAATGACGGGTGGGGGGTGGGGGAGCTATTATCAATGTAATTAATAGCAAGAAAGATACGACTTGCAAACAAACTATTTCTATGAGGTTGTACACTACTCATCTACTGATGATCGTGTGGGCGGATACATAAAAATAAAAGACAAACACACGTATACACATACAAATATAAACACACACACACGTGAAATACACATCACTGTAGGCATATTTCTATGTGTATATTATATTAATATACTAATTAGCAAATTAATACATTAATTTATTCATAGTGCACTACAGAGCGTTTCTTTTTTAGATTATTCAAAATTTAAAGTATGCCACTTTCATAGACATGTTTTCAGCCTATTTTCTTAGAAATAAGAAAGAACTGGCAAATAGCAAATTTTCTCTGACCATAGGCGGAAAGGTGTGATCAATCGTTCTTTCCTAACTGCGGGATCGCTCTTTCCAACAAGCGGGAAAGAGAGATAGGCTTTCGTCTGTTCATAGAAACATTACCACATTATAGTGACGTATACTGTATGAAAACTTGGACTCAGCTGAACTGGTGGGTCTAATTTGCATAACAATGCATCCGCTGAACAAGTGGATTAATTTATTTGTAGTACGCTACATACAGCTTTTACCTCTGTGATTTTAATAAGGATAATATCCTTTTCAACTCTAGGCACAAGGCCCGAAATTCTTGGTGGGAGGGGGCCGGTCGATTAGATCGACTCCAGTACGCAACAGGTACTTAATTTATCGACCCCGAAAGGATGAAAGGCAAAGTCGACCTTGGTGGAATTTGAACTCAGAACGTAACGGCAGACGAACTACTGCCAAGCATTTCGCCCGGCGTGCTGACGTTTCTGCCTGCTCGCCGCCTTTTAATGATAATAAAATAATAGCACCTCCTCTGGTATCTTCTTGTGATTCACTCAGTAAGAATAGCATTTTTAGATACACGTGTGTGTTGGTAATAAACTGTTTGTTTGTGTAACATTTTTCAGGCTACAACTTGTTGCATGTATTTACAATAGCTATGACGCAAATTCTGCACAGTTGGGCAAAAATTGCAGAGTATAATTTGCGTAATGTACTCTGGAGGGGGTAAATGAGGCAGAACAGAAGAAAAAAACAGACAACCCCTCTTTTACTCTCTCTTTCCCTTTTCTCTCTCTCTCTCTCTATCTCTCACACAGACATACATACTCACAGATATACATGTATGTATGTATGTTGTACGAGTATTGTGGTTTGTTGGAAGTGCTGACCTATCTCTAAATGAGATAAATGTCTGCAAAAAAACCGTTTGCAATCAAAATACATAAGTTGATGTCAATGAATGAAAAGGAAAATGGTGTTGCATTACATTACATAGGTTTTTTTTTAATGATTCTGTATTTCGCAAGAAAATTTCCTCTTTTGAAATAGAAGACTAAAAATAGTTTTTCTAATTCTCACAATGGATACGGGGCAGTGGTCTTGAACTTCTCGGGTCTTTCCATATTTAGCTAGACTGTTGAGGTTCATGCTTTCTCTGAAAAGATTTTGTTCAAAATTTACCGAACAAAAAAAAAAGCATCTCACTAAAATAATGGAGTGCTCAGCCAAAACCAGTTCACTATTTGGATGACATCTACATTTAGCCCGGTGAACGAAAATTGCTTAGGGGGCGCAAATTCAGGTCCAATTTTTTTTTCACAAATATGGCCGATTTTTAAAAAATCTTAATATCAAATCAAACATAAGCATGATAATATTTATTATTATTATACATGGAAAAGTAATGCTTCAAATCATTCTTTTCTATACTCACACATTTTGCCGATGTTGTTTTCCAAGAGGAGGTCCAAAGTGCTTTCCTCGCACAAGTTTTTATGTACATGCATTACAGTGCAGTGTGTCACACGGTGTTGCGTCATTGTGGTACGGATTCAGGTCTTCAAATAACGAAGTGTGCTGAACATTCTCTCACTTGATGCAACAGACATGGGCTTGCAACATAATGACATTTTCATCACAAAGGCTGGTCCATATCACTTTCAGAAGATCAGCGATTTGGCGGACAAATTTCAATGCATCTGTGACTATGAAATCCGTAAATCCAACTTCTTGGAGGACAAGGTACAAAGAGTGGTTTCCGCAGTGTGCAAAATATACCAGGAAACCTGTCTTTTAATCTTTCTTGTATGCCAGAAATATTTCTACTCATGGTACATTGCAATCAAAGACAAAAGCAGCATAATTTTGAGTTCAGAGAAACGTTTAGGAAACGAAAGCATCCAAGGTAGCCTTAGTCGTTGTCTCCGAAGTGTAGTCAGCAAGATTATAAAGGCTGAGAAAATCTTTGTGGACATCCTGCACTGTGTTCGAGTGGGATAAAAGGACATGTGTTGCCAGGTCTTCTTGAATGAAGATCGCCATTTCTCCTTGTTTCCCTATTCTGTGGTCAATTCTAAGTAGTACATAACCTGCCATATATAATTCTGCATCCAATATGTCTGCGGCCAGGTGCGTTTCACTTAGAGTTATACATATTGTCCTTTCTCACTGTACAACGTCTCTCTCGCTGTATCTCTTTAAGATCTGATACTTTTGTTTTGTTTGTGGAGTGTGAAAGACCTCATAATTTCGGCATTATTATTGAGTTAAGTTTGTCGGTTAAGGACAGGAATGGCGTGCTTCTGCACTGGGACAATAGCAGTGGTTGGTGCTATGTGAGAGCTACAAGGGTTTTCTTCTATTTGTTTCTTGTGCTACATTCCTCATCGCTAAAAAGAATTTTCTTGTTTTGAACGGGGTTGCTGTCTGGAGTTGATATAGTTGCACTGTTGAATAGGGTTATATTTATATTGTTTGCACCCGTTGATTTACTATTGTACCCAGGAGATATCTAGGTGACCTCTGGGTTTCGATGTAAGTCTGGACAACACTGCTACTATAAGAGATGTTTTAACTATGGATTTGGTGGTGATTTGTTGTCATGCTTTTACTACTGTATCGAGTCCCTGGCAGATGAGTGAAGGGACAGTCACACATCAGAAATAATCTTCTGTGTTGAGAATAGCAACCGAACTTTGGGATTCCGGGTTACATGTATAGAAGTTATTAAGTGTAATTTAGCATTTAGTGGTAGTGGAGGTGGTTTGGCGTTGGCTGGTGTTGCTTGTACAAATTGTGTCTTGTCCCAGGTAAATGGCTGAAGTTACAGTCACTGTGTATGCTTAGGCTTCCGCGTTGAGAATAGCGGAATATGGTGGGGCGTCGTGTGTTCATAATTTTGTTTTATTGAGAGTTGGTAGATTTATCATGGAGCTGTCAGGTACACATTCAGATTGAGGTAGAGGGCGGGTGGGGAGTAATTCTTCATTAATTGGAGTAGTAGTAATGGTAATGGTAGAATAGAGTAGTAGCAGTTGTAGTAGCAGCAGAATACGATGACAATGGCGTTGATGGATCTCTTGTGTCATTCTCGGAAGAATTTGAGTGGCCTGTTTGAGGAGAAGAGCTAGGGACTGTGTTGTTTAATGGGTCATCAGTTGTTCTAATACTGAAGAGTGACTTCCGATGCTGATCTTGTTGTTGTAGCTATGGTTTAGTTGTGTTAATGGTAGCAGCAGTAGAACATGATGACAATGATGATAATAGGTCAGTTGTGGTATTCTGAGGAAAAGAAGCGGATATTGGAACTGTTAAGGGCTCTGGGTTGTGGAGCTTTAATAGTTCATCAATTGTGCCAGAACTGAGAAGTAGCCATGGTTGCTGTTTACACACACACACACACACACACACACACACACACACACACACACACACACACACACACACACACACACA
>NC_068991.1:79348243-79356817 GCF_001194135.2 Octopus bimaculoides
ATATATATATATATATATATATATATATATATATATATATATAATACACACACACACACACATATATTCACACGTAAATTGCTGGTAGGGAAACTACATTTTGTTTTGCAGCCATAATATATTACCAATTATATAATTATATCTAAGACTTATAAATCAATACCGCGTTCTTCATTTCGTGTCAGAAGTGCGACTCATTCACTTTTATCTCTGTAGAATTTCTATCGAATTTAGAGCCTTAGCCCTGAAACTCATGATGTTACGGACACGAATAAGTCTATGTAAACAGAATGATCAAAGATAGAAATGCGAATCTGCTGAAATATGCATCTACACCCGTTACTGATTTTTCTGTCAACGATTGGATTGTTTATATTGACGTATTCCGGTCCAGCAGACGTATTACTGTCTAGAACAAGGAAGGTCACTTTGTACAATGTAGTCTAAGATAGACCGTACGTAAAAAAGAAAAAAACAACCCACAAAACAGTGGATGCCTTTGTTTAGAAACTTTCGTACAGGTAAATTTTGATTAACTTTCCCTCCATACAAGCATACAAAGCAAGAAAAGATATTTTCAACCTAATCAGCAACGCATCATTTTTATGAAATATTTCGTCTACTATCAGATTACAGAAATCATCCTCAGCCTCTTACCAGCACACACGCATCATTCACATCATCATCGCCATCATCATCACCAATTTATTGATAAACCTCTGAATCCTTAGCGATACCATCGAAACAATAAGATCTTCATCATGAATATCATTTTTAGAGTCGCATTCTTAACTTCAGTATGTTCATAGCCACCCCAAGTGAACCGTTATCACACCAATATTACAATACCTACTACGACTACTGCTGCTGCTGCGTTTTTTGGTGCTGCATTTTAAACTATTTTCGGTCGGTGACAGAGTTTGTTCTGATGACTGCGACGACGTTCTCGGGGAAACTCTTTGCGTCGATGAAGATCAACCAACCGGTCTATTTCGGAGAACTTTCGGGCCTGGGCCAATGGATAACTTCCAGAAATCCCTTGCCTGGCAGTACTACTGAGAAGCGCTGCCTGTTCGAGATAAACTTTACAGCCACGGGAAGTGCCGTCAGCTGGGCCTGCCCGAGGTGCACCCAGAACAATGAAACCGCTCTGCATGCCCTAGTCCAGTGCCCGAGTATTGCTGACCTGTGGGTTTATGTCGAACACCTGCTGTCGCGTGTGGGAAGGATCCGGCTATCAGCTGAATCCATTGTGAAGATTTCTCCGCAGCCCTCGTTTGGGCGGGAGGGGCTGGCAATTTTTATTTGTCTAGTGGCTGTAGCGAAAGAGGTAGTATGGTAGACCCGTTTGAAAAGGCCAAGCTCTCATATTTGGCCAAGCCCTCATCAACTTTTTCAAGTTTCACTTGAAAAGGAAGTTAAGGGTGGAGAGGGAAGTGTTGCCTTGTAGCAAGTTTGTTGAAAGATGGGTGAATGTTGGAAGAATGACCAGTGTGAAAGGACCAATTCTGAGTGAGCACCTGTAAACAAAATAAGGGCATTTACCCTGTTGTTCAGGCACCCGTGGCTTTTGTGGGGTTTTCCACGAGGACCTTAAAGCGCCTCCCCTATTGGAAGTTTTAATTTGTTCAATTTTAATTGTTATTTATCTTGTTTACACGCGGAAAACCCGTTGTATCGTCTCGTTTTTGTCTTTTATGTTGTTGCATGTCCCTTAAAGTTATTGTATGTGAGCCCTTGTGGCTAATAAAAGAATAAATTATCATTATCCTTATTATTATTATTATTATTATCATTATCATTATTACTATTATTATTATTATTATTATTAGTAGTAGTAGTAGTAGTAGTAGTAGTAGTAGTAGCAGCAGCAGCAGCACCAGCACTAGCGAAAAGAAAAAAAAAGAAAAAAAGATAAAGAAAAGTCGGAAAATGACACGGAGGAAAAATGTGGCCTGGATTGAAACACAACCAGATAGTTATTCTATTGACCTAAAGATGAAGCCAAACTAAGCACCACATTGTCCTACAGTAGCTGTAATAATAATAATAATAATAGTATCAGTTTCAAACAGAGGTGCAAGAGCAGAACATTTGTAGTAGGAGCTACATTGACCCCCAGCCCTCAGCTGGTACTTATTTTATCAACTCGAAATGGTTGAAAGGCAAAGTCGATTCTGGTGTCATTTGAACTCAGAACGTAGAGCCTGAAAGAAATGTCGCTAGGTATTTTGTCCGACGCGGTAACGCTTTTGCCAGTATGCCGTATTAAGGTAAGTCTTATATTGAAATCAGATTAATAGAGGATGGAGACTAAAAGGCAAATAAAGTTATGTTACACACAGTACAGAAATTATATTTGATTTTAATCACTTTATTTTGAGACTGTATGGATAATACCATACTAAATTCTGGTGCCTCAACTTAAGTACCATATTCACCTGAATCTAAATTTTTGCGGAACTCAACTACCAAACCTGAGTGTGTATATACATACATACAAACACACACACACACACACACACACACACACACACACACATATATATATATATATATATATATATATATATATGTATGTATATGTATGTATGTGGTATGTATATGGTATGTATATAAGTGCATATGTATGTGTGTATACATAAAAAAATGAAGTCCTAAGTGGAATGGGCTCAACTCGGATCGGCCCAATAAACTAGACAAGGCGGTGAGCTGACAGAAACGTTAGCACGCCGGGCGAAATGCTTAGCAGTATTTCGTCTACCGCTACGTTCTGAGTTAAAGTTCCGCCGAGATCGACTTTGCCTTTTGGGGTCGATAAAATAAGTACCATTTGTTTACTGGTTCGATCCGATCGACTGGCTCCTTCCCCCAAAATTTCGGGCCTTGTGTTTAGAGCAGAAAAGATCCAATAAACCAGACAGATCCAGAATGACTCGATTACCTAGAATAAGTGACCTCTTCTAATAAGTAATACCGCAGCTGCTAATTCTACTTGAATCGATCATTTCGATAATGCTGCCGCTGCTGTTAGCTTTGAAACTATTACAACTATTAAACTGTAGTTACCAATGCCTCCAATATCATAACGAAACCGTCATTATCATCATCGTGTGTTATCAACAATAGCACCACGACTGCTATCCTCTTCCTCCTCCTACTCCTCATTATCGTCATCACCACATCATTGCTACCACTACTAGATCGTCAACTTAGTCATCGTCACCTTCAATGCTACAGCATATTATTTGACCCTCTTCACCATCCTCATCGTCATTCTCCCCGCCCCTTCCCCACTTCTACTACCAATGCCATCGTCTCCACTATGACACAACACCCACTACCACCACCACCTCTACTGACACCATTGTCATCATCATCATCATCATCATCATTTAACTCATCTTTATCCTCCTCCTTCTCCTCAACCTCCTCCCCTACCCCTCATCATCAGGCTTCTCCTCACCTTCATCATCAGGTCTTAAGTTTCTACGCGAAATATCACCACATCATCATCATCATCATCACCACCACAACCACATCATCATCATCATCATCATCATAGCCATCAGTATCGTAAACATCACAGCAACTACATTCAACATAAAACTACATTCGTCGCTGTCATTGTTGTCGTCGTCACCAATTCCTCGTTCTCCCCCCCCCCTCCACCACCATCATCCACTGCTACAATACACACGGATCCGTCTGCTACAGACAACAGAAATAACCTAACCACGAAGTACTAACAACGTCATTAATATTACTAAACCGACAGTTTACATCATCATCATCATCGTCATCATCATTTTTATGAGTTTAACAATCGTCATCGTCATCATAAACGCTATCGATCTCGTCGAACTCACCATCATTACGTAGTCATATTCATCATCATCATCATCATCGTCTACGTTGGTGTTGTCTTCGTATTACTTCTCCCACCACCACCACCACCACCACCACCACCACCACCACCGCAATCACTACAACTACCACTGACGCCACAGAAGCGACACGACGACCACCACCAACGAATTCACCATCCACAACGTCACCATCTTCAGCTGCTTCCTAATCCTTTTCAATTCCATCATACCCATAAAGCTAAACAATAACCCCACCCCTCCCTTTACAGGTGCCGCTACCGACCACTCTACCACTACTAACCAGCATCATACAATCAACTCCATAATATTTCTTCCTAATTTTGGCACAAGGCCTGCAATTTTAAGGAGGGAAGGTCTGGTCGGTTACCTTGATCCCACTGCTTGACTTGTATTTATTTTATCGACTTTGAAAGGACGACGAAAAGTAAAGTCGATTTTGGCGGAATTTGAACCTAGAATTTAAAAACGGACGAAATGCCATTATGGAATTTGTCTGGCATGCTAACAATCCTGCCAGCTTTTGACGCCTGACCAATTCCATACTAACAATAGTTTCTAATCAAGGCACAATGCAAGAATTTTGTTGAGATAAAGTTTGTTGATTATATAACTCGGTGCAATACTCTACTACTTTGTTTTATCAAAAGGATAAGCATGAAAGGTAAATTTGGCCTCAACTGGATTTGACCTCATGGCGTAATTAGCCGGAGGAGCAGCCGCAAGCCATTTTCATCAAAACATGGATTCTCTCAGCTCCTCTCCTTGTAATAACAGTTCCTAGTTTTAGCAAAAAGACAGAAGTGAGGAGTCTTGACACCCCTACTTAAATACCACTTATTTTATCGACCCCGAGAAAATAAACCTCAAAGTTGGCTTCGGGAGGACTTGAATTGAAATACCAGATCTAACAATGCAAAGCATTGCTTTTGGTAGCTTTAAGGATTCTGCCAGCCCATCTTTTAATGCTTCTCATTTAGACACAAGGCCAGCATATTTATGAAGAAGGATTGTCGATGTCATCAATCCCGGTACTTCACTGATACTTCATATTATCGATCTCGAAAAAGTGAAAAGCAAAATCCACCTTCGAGGGATTTGAAGTCAACTGTAACTAAATACTTTCAGGTATTTTCCTAACCCTCGACGATTCTGCGATTAATAAGGTCCAAATTTTGGCACTACGCCAGCAAATTTGATGGGACGGACCGAGGGAATTACATTGATCCCAGTGCTTGAGTGGTACTTTATTACATCGATCCCGCGAGGATAGAAGGCAAAGTGGGCCTCGGCGATATTTGTACTCAAAACGTAAGCAGCCGGAAGAAACACCGCTACGTACCTTGTCCAGCTCGCCGCCTTCATACAACACGTCACCTCCAGGATGATAATATGTTTTCCAAATTTTTTTTCCTCAAGGCCAACAATATCTTAAGGGGAGAAGGTGGCGAGGTGGCAGAGTGGTTAGGGGGCCGGGCGAAATGCTTTGAGGTATTTCGTCTGCCGTTACGCTCTGAGTTCAAATTCCGCCGAGGTCGACTTTGCCTTCCATCCTTTCGGGGTCGATTAAATAAATACCAGTTAATCACTGGGGTCAATGTAATCGACTTAATCCCTTTGTCTGTCCTTGTTTGTCCCCTCTATGTTTAGCCCCTTGTGTGCAATAAAGAAATAAATATTTTAAGGGGAGGTGGTTAGTAAATTACTTCGACTCCAGTGAATGATTGGTCCATTAATTTAGCGAATCCGAAAAGCTAAAAAGGCAACGTCAACCTTAATGCAATTTGAGCTCAAAACGTTAACAAGCAGAAGAAATACCATCAGTTATTTTGTTTATCGCACTGACGATTCTCCAACTTGTGGCCTTATTTTTAATGGTGTCACGTTTTGGTACACATCCAGCAAATTTAAAGGAAGGGATTAATTTTCTACATCGGTTCTCATAGCTCAACTGATACTTATTTTATCGATCACGAAATTATTTAAGGGAAAATCACCATCGGTGGGATTTGAACTCAATCTAAAGAGACAGAACACACACGCTGATGATTGTGTGACAGCTCGCAATGTCAATTGTAATAACAACGGTTTCAAATTTTAGTACAAGAATACCAATTTTAGGGAAATGGATTTAGTCGTTTGCATTAAATTCAGTACTTGAGGTCCCGAACGGATTAATGGCAAATTCAATCGCAGCGAAATTTGAACTCCGAATTTGAAGTACCGAAAAAAAAAAACAAAAACAAGTTGTTAAATATTTTTGTCGGATGTTCTGACAAGTGTGCCACATCACCGTTTTCCTGCACCATTAGAATATTAATAACTATTTCTACAATAAGTGGCCATCATGTCTGAAATATTTGGGAAAAAGTTGGTCGACTACATCGACGCTGTTTGATTGGTAGTTATTTAATCGACTAACAAATGATAAAAGGCGGAGTCGACCTCAGCGGAATTTGAACTCAGTAATAAAGTCAGAAGAAATTTTAAGCATTTTGTCCGGCGTGCTAACGATTCTGCCAGCTCACAAAAACGACAACAAGATACATCTAAAACACCAACAATAATACTAATACTAATAGAAATTTCAAATTTTGGCACAAAGCCAGCAATGTGGGGGAGAGGAGGGGACAAATCAATTACATTGACCCCATTCTTCAACTGGTACTTATTTCACCGAACCTGAAAGAATAAAAGACAAAGTTGATCTCGACGGAATTTGAACTCAGAACGAGAAGACGGACGAAATGTCGCGAAATACACCGTCCGGCATACTAACGATTCTGCCATCTCACAACAACAACCAAAAACATCTGAAACATCATCAGCAACAACAACAGCATCAACAACAATAACAATAATACTAACAATACTACTATTAATAATTTCCATCAACATCAATGGTGTCGTATTAAAGGTGTAAGATTCTGGTGAGGTCGACTTTGCCTTTCATCCTTTCGGAGTCGATAGACTAAGTACCAGTTGCATTCTGGGGTCGATCTAATCGACTGGCCCCCCTCCCTCCCCAAAAATTGTGCCTAGAGTAGAAAAGATTAAAGGTGGAAGATAGGAGTAACAATGAAAATGTAAAAAAACACAACATAATGTCAGCGAAAACAACAAAAATAACAAAGACAACAATAATAACAATAACAATAAAAACAGCAACTACACAACAACAACCACAAGAAAAATTAACTGTAATATAGGAGAAATGAGGTTCTCGTTTATGCTGGGATTTGTATTTCATCTAGAAGTTCTTCTAGTCGTTGTTGTTGTTGTCGCTTTTTTAGGAGTTGAAGTAGCAACACCTGGAAATGTGCCTGGTTTCTTTGAGAGCGAGATTAACATTTAATGTTATAAATAAACGACAGCGAAAACAGATAATATTAAGAAATGTCATCTTTAACACCACAACAATTCTATAAACATATTATATATCAAACACGATCACACACATTAACAAACGCACACAAACACACACAAACACACACACGCACGCACACGCACACGCTCATGCACAGGCACCACAAGCGTTAATTAGCGGTATCCATATGCATCAATATCTTATTCTTTCACTTTCTCTCTTCACATTTTTCACTCAGGTGCAAAATCAATATCTGCATACGTACCATCGCATTGCGAAGACCCCCCCTCTCTCTCTCTCTCTCTCCATCTATCTATCTATATATCTATGTGTCTATCTATCTACCTGTCTGTCTACCAACCTGTCTGTTTATCTATCGACCTATCCATTGAACTATCTATCTATCTATCTATCTATCTATCTATCTATCTATATATATATATATATATCTGTCTGTCTGTCTGTCTGTTTATCTATCTATAAACCTATCTATCTATCTATCTATCTATCTATCTATCTATCTATCTATCTATCTATCTATTTGTCTGTCTGTCTGTCTGTGTATCGTATGCTTACTCGCATAGACATACACATATATATGTATGGATATATACTCACTCATTTCACGCATGCATACACATACATAATGTAGGTTCACATAAGAAGCCAAAAGTTTTGTGTGTGTGTGTGTGTATGTGTGCATATCTTTATTTTGTGCGTATGTGTTTCAATGTATTACGCACTTTTTCTGTGCGTGTATGTGTATGTGTTCAACTATATGTGTACATATGTCAGAAGGTGCGAGAAACAGTAAACGCCCATGTATTCATTCCGTCAAACGGAATGAATACAGATACACACACACACACACACACACACACACACAAACAAATACACACATTCATATATATACCGTGTGAAAATCGAATCCGTGAAACTTGGAGTAACTGTTAGGGAATTCTACAACTTCTATCGTATCTAACTCTTTAGTGAGAGAGTACTTTCTATTGAGCTTGATCGATAATGTTTTTTGCGTGTGTATTATAGCATGCATAGTTGTATACAAAACAGGTACACATCTTCATCTTTAGATAGATGCGTAGGCGCAGGTGTAGCTATGTGGTAAGACGATTGCTGCCCAACTACATGGTTCTGTGTTCAGTCCCACTGCGTGGCACCTCGAGCAAGTTTCTTCTGCTATTGCTTCGGTTTACTAACAATCAGGTGCAAAATCGATATCTGCATACGTACCATCGCATTACGAAGACCTCACTCTTTCTCTCTAGCAATCTCTCTCTCTCTCTCTCTCTCTCTCTCTCT
>NC_068991.1:79356898-79360059 GCF_001194135.2 Octopus bimaculoides
TATATATATATATATATATATATATATATATATATATATATGCATGATGTCTTTGCGTCTTCGTGTGTCACCCAGAACAGTTTCGCAGGAAGAATAACTACGAATCTAAATTTAATATGTACTCGGGTCGACTTATTCGACAAAAATATCTTTCAAGGCAGTGCCCCAGGATGACTGCAGTCTAATGACTGAAACAAGTAAACGATAAAAAAAGAGATACGCACGCACGCACGCACACACACACACACACACACACACACACACACACGTGTTTCTATGCCTGTGTGTGCTTAACTACGCACAACATATCTGCCTAAATGTATATGATAAACTCGCTAAGAAATTAAACATTTATTAGAAGGGCGTATGACCTGTAAGCAAACAGCCTAAATAATAAATAAATGCATAAAATTTATTTTGGTTTTGTTCGGATTCAAATTTGTTAACTGATGAAACTGTCATATTTTGCCCGAACTTATAACGAAATCTGTCTGCTTATAATGCTTATAATGCATATAATGCTTATAATGCTTATAATGCTTATAATGCTTATAATGCATGTTTTGGTTGTAACGTATGTATCCATGGTATACTCCTTTCTATTTAATGAAAAAAGGATTTTCCCCTCCTTTTCTCACACACATTCGCATTCACACATCAACATATCTACTAGGGCCATCTACTCGAAAAGTCAGTCAAATCTCCCTAAAACATCTTCTTTTTTCTCTTGTCTTTAAAGTAACGAATGTTGCGCGAATGAAACATTGGAGATTGTTGTCTTCCATACGTCGTCTGATATAAAACAAGATGGTCTGATCAGAACCATAATGTTCTTCTTCATAGGTTTCCTCCATTTTGATCGGCCTTAGAATAAGCAATATGCTATACGTTGTGCATCTTCTACTCGCCTTCCCACCATAAATGTGACACGTTAACTAATAGCTATGACAAAGATTGCCTCCCGTGTTACCAAATTTAATTACAATGTATTCCAATCAACTCGTGAAAAAGTCCCTGGACGATACGTCGCATTATATTAATAAGATGGAGCTTTTGCTTAAGAATCACGTCTAAAATATAACGTAATCTCTAAGTGAAGGATTGACTGAATGGTTAGAGGGTGGGACTTATAGAATTTGTTCCAGATCTTTATGTGCTGAGTTCAAATTCTGCCAAAATTACATTTAACTTGCCTTGTAACGAGATCGATAGAATATGGAACCATTCAATCACAGGAGACAAAATAATCGATTACACTCATCTGCCAAATTAAAGTTTTCGAGCTCTGCGCTAGGAATTTAATATCTTAGAGGGACGTGCTGAAATTGAATCTGGAGTGGTCGAAATGATAGAGTATCAAACAAAATTCAAAACACATTTTTGTTCCAGGAATTAATTGATTGTATCCTCTCATAAAAATTGTAACCTAATATAAATTCATCATGCATTAATTTTATAATCGAAGTGAATAATGAGGTAAAATTATTTACTTTCACTTTTAATAAAACATGGAAAAACATTAGCATAACATCTTGCTTTTCTCTTCGCGCAAAACATTTTTCTTCCAGTTTATTGCGCCCAGTTTCAAAAATAATTTTCTGGGAGGATTGAAACAAGTTTTAACGGCTGAGGTGTTGGTATGGAGGTAGGGTTTCGAAGCCTGTTGATGTCAGCCATTTCATTGATACACATATGGAATTGCAGAACGGTATGAATATTGAGAGAACAAAAAAAAGAAAAAAAACCCCTCCTTTCTCTTATTAATTTGTTATATGGTCAAATTTTTCTTGAGAAATATAAAGTGAAAGCACATTGCAATTGATTGGCCCAGCGCTTCCTAAAGAGCTGATGTCCATAAGTTATTCATAATGTTATACATTGTTCAAATTCTAAAGCTTAGAAGAATAATGTTTGTATTTGTTTTAGTTTTATTTTATTCATTTTCTTCTAATTGGAAGTAGAATTTTTTTTCCTAAGATAAGAAATATGGAATGGTGAGAGAATGAAATATAGAAGAAGGCCTTCAAGACTGGAAATGAGGTGATCTCGTTATAGTAACGCATCAAAGGCGGAAAATTTCTTACAAAATTTGGCGTCCATAGAATGCAATAAATATATAAGAAGGAGAACAGAAGGGGACAATAAGGATGAAAAGAAAAAGGGGGAAGAAGACAAAAAGGGATGAAGAAAAAAGTGGACGAAGAAAGAGAAGGGAACGAAAAAGAAGAAAAAGCAGAAAAGATCAAAAGGATTAAGAAAAGAAAGAGGTGGAGGAAGAAGTAAAAGAGTCTAAAAACGACGATGGTAGTGACGACGATGCTGTTGCTGTTGCTGCTGCTGCTGATGATGATACTGCTGACATGCGGAAAATGATGGTTATGATGATGACAAAATTATGAGTAGAGAGAAGATAATGATAGTGATGATGACCAGGAAGATATTAGGATTATATTCATTATGTTGATAGTGTTAATGATAATGATGATGACGACGACGATAAAACTACGAAAACATGAAAAGTGATGTTTGTCGGTACACAAATGACAATTGACTTTTGGTGAACAGTGCTTAATTATGAGAAGTAGTGACGTAAAGTTCAACTTGAAATTAATATCAATTGAAATTGAAATAGCGTTTTAGTTGTGGCAATATAGGATCGAATTTCGCGATATATTTCAAGTGAATAAGGGGCACAATAAATGAGATAGTCCTAGATAGACAATGCTTGTAATAAGGACATTTTGGGCACGACTCCACAGCAAGAATCTGCACAGTAAATATTATTTGTGGGAAAATGACAAAATCAACACAGCAAGAACAGGGTTTAAAAGGATTCCATGCTAAAGGGAATAACGCCACAAATCATACACACAAATAGACACATACACACAGAAACAACAGATACGTGTATGGATCTGTCTGTCTGTCTGTCTATCATATTTCTATATATGTATATACATTCGCCATGATAGATCGCTAACCACTACACACATTTTTTTCTCTGCTTGTTTCTCTCCTTGTCTCTTTCTGTGTTCCTTTCTGTGGAAGAGCGTTGGCTGGAAACGTTAAAGACTTTTTCAATTCCCAGGCGTTATACTAATACATCTGTTTGTTTTCTACACCACCAGTCTTCGTCTTTTGTGAATTCTCCTCATATATAT
>NC_068991.1:79362003-79366561 GCF_001194135.2 Octopus bimaculoides
ATATATATATATATTATATGTATATACATATACCTATATAGTTGATCCTCACTACCTGATTAAATCTATGTATGTATGTGTATATATATATGTATATTCGACCCTTCCAGAAGCATGAAGTAGTAAGGCTCCCATTAGGGGCCTGCGAAACTTGAAGTACCACGGAACGGAATCAAATTAGACAATAAATGTAACTCCAACTAAATAAGTTGAGTGCCCTTTTCTTTCGCTTGTCCACTCACCCATACACACACACACACACATATCTCCTCGTACTCACACATACACATATAAATGTGTAGATTGCATGCATACGTAGCATAATAACAAAATATAATATTAAAAATTCAATGGAATATATTATTTGAGTGACTTGATTCGATGTGATACTTCGAGGAGCATGTGTTTTGTGAGTCGCATTAATCAGTGGCGCTCATTATTCTAATGCAAAGAATAGAATCAGACTCAAACGAACGGAAGTTAATCTATTTAATAAATACACTTGAGATGTAGAGTTATAAAAGAAAAAAAAAACATGCTCATATAAAAGTATTTAAATACGCGCGCGCGCGCACATACACACGTACACACAAACGCACATATACATATGCGTATTGCGTGGGTGCATATGTGTGTGTTTCATAATTATACAAGTGGAGAATGAGTGAGAGAGGGAGAGAGTGAGAGAGAGTGATAAACTTCTATACATGTATATATACCTTAACACATGTGTGTGAGTATATATATATGTATATATGTATATTTACATATACATGTGTTAAAGTATATGGGTATAGAAGTTTATCGCTCTCTCTCTCTCTTTCAATCTCTCTCTCACTCATCATATATATATATATATATATATATATATATACATATATGCATATACACATGCATACGTATTGATACATTTTATTTATGTAATCATATATGTTTAGGTATATACATACACACACACACTCTCACACACATATATGTATATATATATATATATATATATATACACACACACAAGTACACACAGACGTAGGCACACACTCACGCACATACTGACACATGCACATGTATGTATGTGTGTGTCTGTGTGTATACATATATATATACATGTTTTGGCTATAATGTAAGTTCAACATTATCTCTTTTATTCCACCTTTAATTCCGTCAATGACGCCACCCTCATCTCACAGCGATGGAAATCAACATTTCTATTAACTTCGTCGCAACGAACTCGACACATAAAGTATAATATCGCATTCCGTGTAAATTCTTACTCAAGAATATCAACACAATTATTTGGAGAATCAACCACTGCAACAACAATAATTATTTTATATGCGTGTGAAGTCACAACAAACATGGAGAGCGCTCCCTTCCTATCCCCTCAAAAGGGACTATATATATATATATATATATATATATATATATATATATATATGTGTGTGTGTGTGAATGTGTGTGTGTATGTGTGTGTGTCTGTGTGTGTGTGCGTGCGTGTGTGTGTGTATGATATGATATATATATTATATATATGTGTGTATATACATATACATATATATACATAAATATATGTTTATATATGCATATATATATATACATATGTATATATACATATTTATATACATATATACATGCATGTGTATATATATACATACAGAGGCAGACACGCATATATATAAACGCACACATTGCTACATGGATACATACATGCATACATGCACATATACATAGTTGTGTATTTTATCGTTTTCTTACCTGCCTGCTTGTTTTATCCGCTAGGTAAAGGATCTTGTTTTCGGCGCCTAAATCCACACACACTACAAAAGTAATAAAACAACAAATAGAACTACGACGACGACGACGACGACGACGACGATACGAGAAAGAACGTCAAGCGGAGAAGCTGTTGGCCAGGAATCCACAGCACTTAGGAAACCATCAAAACCACCACCGTGAACTTTTTTCTCCCCCCTCGTCCTTCTATCTTCTTTTCCCCTTGTGTCGGCTCTCCTCCGCCTTCCACTCACATGCATTCACTATCTCCTTTGCCATCCGTCTTTGGTGATCTTTCTTTACGGAAGCGGCGCTTGTAAGATAGGAGATGCGGCGTCTGAGGCAGCAGCAGCGGTAGCAACAATAAACGGCAGCACTTGCAGCAGTAGTAACACTAACAACACTAACAAGGTGAGCAACGGCCACGACAACAGAAACAACAACAACAACAACAACAACAACAACAACAACAGCAATAATAATAATAATAATAATAATAATAATAATAATAATAATAATAATAATAGTAATAATAATAATAGTAATAATAGTAATAATAATGGTGTTGGTAGCTAGCAACCGAAACAACAGCAACAACAGATAACAACTACAAGAAGGAAAAAAGTCTACTACAAACAACTATTGTAAGTGCGACAGCAGCAACAAGAGCAGCAGCAAAAGCTAATACTATAACAACAGCAGCAGCAGCAGCAGCAGCAACTACAACAGCAGCAACAGTATATAAGTGATAACAGTTGTAATGTTAGCAACGACGAGGGGACTGATTTAAAAGGGAAGGAAAAAAGATATTAATAAAGCATTATATATTGTATAAAGAAAAAGAAAGTGGACATAAATGAGAAGGAGAAAGAGAGAGACAGAGGGAGACAGAGAGAGAGGGAGAGAGAGAGAGAGAGAGAGAGAGAGAGAGAGAGAGAGAGAGAGAGAGAGAGAGAGAGAGAGAGAGAGAGTGAGAGAAGGTGGAAGAGTATGAAGAAGTTAATATGCTAGAATAAGAAATACCTGAAACATAATAGGAAAATGAAAGAAACTAAAGAGTAAACACACCGAGAAGAGTAACGAAGTAGCTGCGATTATTACAGAAAGAAGTCGATAACACTTTAAAACAACAACAAAGACGACGAGGAAGACGACAACAACACCTGCAGCAACACAACCGTAGCAATGATAGGGAAACTGAACAGTAATAATAATAATAATAATAATAATAATAATAATAGAAATGATAATTTAAATTATAAGTCTGCAACTATAATTAAGATTTGAGCCACAGCAGCAACAATACAAACAGCAGTTATTAGAGGCAGCGGCATCAGCAACAACAACAACAACAACAGCAGCACAAGCAGCAGCAGCAGCAGCAGAAGTAAGAACAACACGAAAATTATCAGCAGCATTAGAGGCAACAACACTACATGCAGCAACAAGAGTAGAAGCGGCCGCAGCAGCAGTGACATCAACAAGTCTACTTGTAGTTTAGTATAGGTTGGTGTTGGTTCTACGATCAGTGTGATCGGAACTGTAGTAAAGGAAAGGTATTTGCTACTAATTTCATGCTTGTAGAAAATACTATGAAGAAGGAAGACTTTGAAAAAGGTTGATAGGAATGACAACTGACGCAGAATGGAATCTAGAAGGCTTTTTTTTTTTTAAAAAGTATATAAAAAAAAAAAGACAAGAGATTTTGGAAATAAAGATGTCATTTTGTTTCTTTCTTTGCCTGACTTTTTGCCTGGCTATCATTCTCTGCCTCATACACAATACCACGTATACTTTCTTTCTTTCTGTCTGTCTTTCTTTCTTTCTCTCTCTCTCACTTTCTCTCACTTTCCATTCCTTTCACTCTGTGTATATGGATCGGCACCCTGTCGTTACAATATCAGTATAAAATTTAATCTATTTCTACTTTACGTTTTCTATATTTGCCAATGTCGTTTTTGCTATTGTTGTAGTAATTGTTTATCAATGTTGTTTTATTTTTACATTGAAAACAAGCCACACAATAAATTCAGGTGAATGAAGCCTAACATAAGAGCACTTGCTTTAATATATTCCACTCTACTAAGTATAAAAGACTATTACGTATGTAGAAGGATATAAGTTATATATAGAAGGTCACATTAAATTGTTATGATATTTCTGCGTTCAGTCATTGTTCTTGTTCAGCTCCCAGACAACCTTGATCTGACAAACCTATGATCAAAGTCATTCCAGGCATGACCATCTGTTATTATTATCATTATTATCATTATTATTATTATTATCATCATCGTCATCGTCATCATCATCATCAATATTATTATTATTATTATTATTATTATTATTATTATTATTATTAAACGTATTTATCTTTTTTGGAAATGGTAATGTTGGGATTGCGGAATGTACAGTGACCATTTCTGTCAGGTTTAGACGACCCGTAGAGGAACAATTTTTCGGTTAGGTATTGAAATGTATATAATACTGCAAAAAAAAAAAAGAAAAAGAAAAGAAACGAAAAACGTATTATATGATAAACTAAAACACACATCCACATTAACAAATTGCTATGGTTCAAATGGCCGAAAATTCAATGTCACTATCAATAACATCTTTGTTTAAGAATAATATGTTTGTACACAACAAAAGCAAAGAGTAACTCAGCAGATTTAATGTAAAATTGTTTCTTTTATAACTGAACATAAAAACAAATGGTAACTCAACTTTATACAGAGAGAGAGAGAGAGAGAGAGAGAGAGAGAGAGAGAGAGAGAGAGAGAGAGAGAGA
>NC_068991.1:79367198-79370458 GCF_001194135.2 Octopus bimaculoides
TATATATATATATGTATATATATATATATATATATGTATATGAATACATACATGTATATATATGTGTTTGTCTAGAATTATTTTTTGCGTATATATATGCATATATACATATAAGTTTGTTTGTGTGTGTGTGAGATTCTTGCAATGGATTACGAAAACAGCTATACGTTTTGAGTGCATCGAGTATGTATGCTGGAGGATCAGAACGAAGTTTACTAGGAACGCGCGATGTGACCTTTTGAAGATCTTTTGATGTATTACTTTAGCCTTAAATAGCGTCATTCATTCCCCAAACATATTGTAATATCTATAATCGTACACAAGTTCTTCAAAAGTCTTTGGATATCACGTTAATATACAAATCTAATATTTACATCATCCCTTCCCTTTAATGAAGATCCAAGCCATAGACTTCCCCACATTATGCGAAAGTGAAAGTATTTTCGTCTTTATGGATTCGCAAACTATAATCATGAGGATCTATAAATACCGATACACAATTTTAACAACCCATAGTCTACATACCTTCCGGGTCGAGCTACTATCAATGTTTCCATAAAGTTTGGTGATTTAGCAAACCAGATTAATTATGAAAAATTATTTAAAAAATGAAGAAGAAAACCATTCTGGAATACTTTCTTTACTTAAAAGTTTGCTTACTAACCATAGCTTTTTTTGCCTATAAGTATATAAATATAAAAAGGGTGTGTTGATTGTTATTTTCACCTCATTACAATCAATATATTTGAAATTAATTTTGAAATAATTTACACAGAATTCAGTAAATCAATGAATATTAAAACAAAGAGGATTTTCATTATAAAAAGAAATCTATTAACTTTTAATTACGAAAGCAAAATTATTCCCTTATAGAGCCAAGAACGTTTAGAAATGTTCAACTACTATCATTCTGTGTCTCTGCACCAACTCCACTGCATTTTATTTTTCAAGGAGTTAACAAAATAATTCTTATTTTATACCGTTTAATTTTTGATTGCTGCATATGTTTATATTTAAAGAATGAAAGTGTTCGATTATAATCCAAGTCTTTAAAGGACGAATGTATTTGATAATGAAATTATTTTGTCCGTAATTTGGCTACTTCAGTATTCTGGAAACTATCGGTAAATTGAACTTTAGTAAGAATGAATTATGACCTTCTACCCTTATATTCTACCCTTCTACTCTTCTACCCTTATATTCTAACTTACATTAAAATAAAAAAAGAAGTTGGGAAATCTTTATGTTCCTTTTAAGTATATTATTAGGGGAGTAATTAATTTCTAAATAGCTTCTTGGATTTTCCGGAAAATGATGCTCATCTGTGTCTGGGAAAATCAGAAGGATGGGGAAGTTTATTTACTGTTTGTAGCGTAGAATATAACAGTTCGTTTCCCTTGTTCGTCAGATGACAGTGGAAAGAAGAGAGGAAAATAAAACTGAAAGGTGGAATTGGTAAAGAGATGGCTAAGCAAGAAGGGTTGTGTAAAAGAATAAGAAACCAAAAGAGATGAGAAGAATAAGAAAGTTCAAACAGTTGGACAGCTCAGTCGATAGGTACATTAACTCAAATAACCACATGTAGCGAAACATCTAAAATTGCAGAATAATGCAATTAAGTGCATGTATAGGGTTCTTGGATGTTGTAGGAAGAACTCCATAAATAATCCACACAGTTATAACAATAATGAATAATTAAATATTTTGGGGTGGATGGAAATGGGTAAAAAAATAGATAGAAGCATTCATGCGAATAGTTACGATGAAAGATTAATTTATTATGAGTAAAAGCGAAAAGAGCGGGTGGGGGTAACATATTAGAAATACACTATTAAACCCATATTTATATTCACACGAATATAAACAACGGCGTCCATATTTCCACACAGTTACATACGCGTACATGTTTATCTCCACACACTTTCACATTAAACATTAACGAATAAACTGAATTACTACGCAGTTTGACAAGGGTTAGAGGCATATTAAGTAAAATTTTTAAATAAAATAACGTCTTCTAACTTTGAGTTTGCTCATTATCTGCTTCATAAAAACAAACATCTCTTTTGCCAAGTCATCGAGAATTAATTAATTAATTAAAATAAAAATTAACGATAATGAGTTAGAAAACAGTGAACTAACTAAAGAATTAAAGTACTTTATTAACTAACGCATGATATTATTCATATCGTTTTCTTCTTATTATTTGTGAAACCAAAAAGTATTTTTCTTTCAAATAACAGACAACGTCCTAAAGTACAACTTCAAACAAGATCACTTTGAGGAGTCGTTTTCTTAATGCTATGGCGAGGATATGCGATGGAACTACTTACGAAAATATGTTTGCAGCGAAAATATATACAATTATTAGCTAAAGAGTATTGATAGCGAAAAATACACAAAAAATAAAACAAAATGAAGTAAAACTGTAGAACAACACCTGTTTCATTAGCCTCGCTAAAACCAATAAAATCACTGATATCAATGGCTGCGTCGCCACGTGGCAAGATTACAGTTTCATGAAGTGTGTTTGTTTGTTTGTGTATGTATGTGTGTGTATGTGTGTGTTTGTATCTGTGTTTGTGTATTTGTGTAAGTGTGTGTGTGGGGAGGGTATATTTTATCGAACACCATCATTATTTTATTTTGATATTTCGTGTTTCATCTACATTGCCCCACCATCGAATATATGTCAGAATCAATAAAAACTAAGGCAGAACCGTTAGCATGCCGAGCAAAATGCTTAGCCGCCTTTCACCCATCTTTACGTTCCGATTTCAAACCTCGCCGAGGTCGAGTTTGCCTTTCATCCATTGGGGGTCGATGAATAGGGTATCAGTCGAACACTGAGATCGATGTAATCAGCTTACTCCTCCGCTAAAACTGGTAAATTCCTGATAAACACATGTTTATCTTTTTCATTACCTGTAACCTATGAGGATAATATGCTTACATATGTATGTCGAGGGCTGGCAATTATACCGGTAATATACGTGGTATTATTATCCCTTAGACCGTTATTCCAGCCTCTAACTCTACTAACCTATAACTATTTCCTCGCGTTCCTTTCTGATGAAGAGCGGAGGCTCGAAACGAAAAACCTTTCTCACTTTCCCGAGCGTTAAACTAATACACATGTTTGTTGTTCATACACCTGTCTTCGTCTTTTGTTTTTCTGTAAAGTTCAACTATACACACACACACACACACACACATATATATATATATATATGTACACACACACACACACACACACACAC
>NC_068991.1:79370468-79374029 GCF_001194135.2 Octopus bimaculoides
ACACACACACACACACACACACACACACACACACACACACACACACATATATATCTTTTTCATTTTGAAGACAAACACTGATAGTGACTTCGTAACCTCGAAGTTTCTGCTTCCTACTTGACGTCAAACTGTATTACTTTAAACTTCGTGGCTTGAAATAATTTGGGGAAGATTGTATGTTTGTTAGTGAACTTAGCCAATTCTTGGAAGTCACTGTGAATGTTTTCTTGAAAAAATTGATAAAATATGTACCCTGCTGATCCTTTAATCTACTGTTAAATTGTTTTTATATATAACTTCATGCAAATACAATTATGTACATGTATGTATTTATATGTGCATATAATACGAGAAAGTGAACAAACGGAAGTAGTACCCATCACATATAGCTGGAGTGGTATCTATTGAGTAGCTGAGAATCTTCAGGCTACTTAGGAGTTCGGGGAAGGCGGGGAAAAAAAGAAAAACATAAATAGCTCTCCATACGCCGTGGTGCTGATCGTCTCATTTTTACCTCTATGAAATTTAGGAAACATGAGAATCTATGTCACCGTGTTACTCTCTCTCCCTCTCTTTATACATACATATATATACAAACCTACATATATACATACATAAAGGAATGGATATTAAATTATATGTAGAGAGTGAGTAAACATATTATATGAAGAGACGTATGAAAGTGCAGGTGGATTTTTGTAAGAGGATGTATAAAAAGACATTCAAATACGAGTAAAATGTGTTTGCAGCTGATCGAAGTAATAAATATATGCAAACTGTAGAGTGATAAGTGTAGAAAATGCTCAACACATACCGAGAGTCCTCTTACTTGACTACTATTTGTGTAGTCCATTCCCTTAGAAGCTTTTTGGTCAAGTGTTTAACCTTCGAATAACTTCATCGTTCCTTCCAACAGTTTTGGACGCCTGGTACAGAGCTATTCCCCACAAGGTGCTTAGAAAACTATAGCTAACGCGCAAATAACAAATGTATTATGTTATCTTTCATCTTTTTACTTGTTGCAGCCATTAGACTGCGGTCATGCTGGAGTAACAGCTTGAGGAATTTTAGTCGAACAAGTCGACTCCAGTGCTTATATTAAACATGGTACTTATAGTAGCCCCTTCGGTTTAACAGCAAAGTTACGAGAACTTACACCAACATCGGTTGTCGACCAGTGGTAGGAACATACACGGTATAAAGATATATATATATATATATATCTTATTCTTTCCATTTTTCCTCCCGTCCCTTTCTGTCGAAGAGCATAGGTTCGAAACGTCAAACACTTTTCCGTTCTTCTCGAGCGTTAAATTAATACACCTGCTACTTCCTTCAATTTCTTTGACTTTTGTTTTCTTGTAGAAAGAAAGGAAAGAATCTCATGATTTGTGTGTGTGTGTGTGTGTGTGTGTGTGTGTGTGTGATGAGATTCTTTCCTTTCTTTCTACAAAACCGACTCAAGAGACTTTGGTGAGTGAGACACTATAGTAGAAGATACTTTCTAAGTTGACACATAGTGAAACTGAACTCGGAACCATAGTGGCTGAGAAGTAAACATATTCCCACACAACTACGATTTATATTTTCTGCTGGAAAAATTTGTAACTTGGACAAATTTGAAATATTTCACGCAAAATTACGTGAGAGAATATAACAATTGATGGGCCTCTCGTCAAGTGACCAGTGTCCGTTTCTTCTGCGAGAAACTTTCATCCGTATTTTTTACATAATATTTGTGGTTTTAATTCAAGGATGGGAATTATTCAATTTTCTGGTGGCACCCCCGAGTTTAGCAGTCCTGTCAATAACCTATTTGCTCAGTGAGTAAAATTACCACTGCACTGACTCACATGAACTATATTGATCAGTTATATATATCACCGCTTTTAAATATATATTTAAACAATTTGAAATGTGCAGAAAAATATGATATAAGGTATATATATGCTACTAGAAATGTATGTTGATATATAACATAGACACAATGCCAGAAATCTGAAGCAAAAGCGAACAGTATCATACACCAACATACACATTTGATTAGTCTTTAATTGTATTAACTTTAGAAAAATTGGAAAAATTGAAACCTCGGTGGTTTTGAACCCCTGACCAAATACATATTTCGATTCTAAAGTTTTCACATATCCACATTTTTTAGTAGGAATTATGTAAGAATTTGAATAGTATTGCATAACATTACTTAAAAAATGGCCTACTACTATATGAAGAAATATGTACCCAGGTGGTTAGTATAAGAGAAGTATACTGAAATACATTGTATCAACTATTAATGTATGCAAGAGCACGTGAAGAACAACTATGTAGAGGTAGCTTCTACACAATTTTATAAATGTAACATAAATTACATATAAATTACAGGTAGGAGGAAATATGTACACCAATTTATCAATTCTATAGATACATATGTATATATGTGTGTGTGTCTGTGTGCGTTTGTATATATATATATATATATATATATATATATATATATATATATATAGGCGCAGGAGTGGCTGTGTAGTAAGTAGCTTGCTTCCCAACCATATGGCTGTGGGTTCTGTCCTACTGCATGGCAACTTGGGTAAGTGTCTTCTACTATAGCCTCGGGCCGACCAAAGCCTTGTGAGTGGATTTCGTAGACGGAAACTGAAAGAAACCCGTCGTATATATATATGTATGTATATGTGTGTATATGTTTCTCTGTCTGTGTTTGTCCTCCCACCATCGCTTGACAACCGATGTTGGTGTGTTTACGTCCCCGTAGGTTAGCGGTTAGGGAAAAGAGACCGATAGAATAAGTACTAGGCTCATAGAAAGTAGGTCCTAGTTTCGATTTGCCCGAGTAAAGGCGGTGCTCCACCAAGGCCGTAGTCAAATGACTGAATACGTAAAAGAATATACACGTTTATATATATATATGTGTGTGTGTGTGTGTGTGTGTGTGTGTGTGTGTGTGTGTGTGTATATACATATATGCATCCACATGTATATGTGTGTGTGTGTATATATATATGTATGTATACACATATGCATCACACATACACACACATGTATATATAGACATATATAGAATATGTATATGAATTGTAATTTGGATTATAAGAATTGGCATGTAAGTAATGTACTGCAAACAAAAGTAGGTAAAGTCGTATGCAGCATCATGTAGGTTAGATATACTTGGACATAAGGAAATGTGGTGTATCTTCCTGGATACATATATAGTTAAATCAAAAAATATGTGTTATCATTTGGAGAAGTTTAGAGAAATTGTTGCGGTGGAAATAACCAAGAAATATAGGCAGAGTTGATTTTTGCACAATAATATACGTTGATAATTACCTAGCTAAAATGCGTTTTATATATCCTTGTATATCGAAGAATATAGCTACAGTTGAACAGCTGCAGAATTACAGTCGAGGCCACATTTTGTGAATAAAGAGTTGTAAACTTCTTCAGATATGTCATATAATATACGCTCACACACACACACTGCGAGCGCGCATAAACATATAAGCATAGAAATATATAACCTTATATATATATAAATATATATAT
>NC_068991.1:79378288-79378994 GCF_001194135.2 Octopus bimaculoides
CCTTTTGATCGACACCGCCCCCCCCCTTTTTTCCTTCCCCCTCCCAAAAAGAAAAGCTCTACATTGTATTTGTCCCATCTTCGTTGAGCCCTGTGTGGCTAATAAAAGAAATGTATCTATAGGCATGGCTATGTGGTAAGAAGCTTGCATCCCAACGACATGGTTCAGTCCCCTGCGTGACAACTTGGACAAGCATCATCTGCCTTAGCCTCGGGCCGACCAAAGCCTTGTGAATGGATTTGGTAGACGGAAACTGAAAGAAGACCGTCGTATATATGTGTGCGTGTGTGTGCGCGTGTGTTTATGTAATTGTTTGTCCCGCGCCATCGCTTGACAACCGATGTTGGTGTGTTAATGTCCACGTAAGTTACCGGTTGGGCAAAAGCATCCGATAGATTAAGCACTCGGTTTACAAAGAAATTAGACTTGGGATCGATTTCTTCGACTAAAACCCTTTGAAGTGGTGCTCCAGAATGGCTGCTGTATTATGACTGAAATAATTAAAACAGCAAAAGATTATATATATATATAAATATAGACAGATAGACAGACAAAACTTTACGTCTCTATGTATGCATCTATTAAGGTTTGTCTTTATGTCAAGTCCTAATAAAAACAATCTTAGGCTTAATTGAAAAATTATTATATATATACATATATATATATATATACATATATATATATATATGTATATATATATATATAT
>NC_068991.1:79379015-79388157 GCF_001194135.2 Octopus bimaculoides
ATATATATAAATATATAAAATTTACAACAGGCACACATGCACGCACGCATACACACACATATATATATAGTCATTACATAGGCGCAAGAGTGGCTGTGTGGTAAGTAGCTTGCTTACCAACCACATAGTTCCGTGTTCACTCTCACTGCGTGGCACCTTGGGCAAGTGTCTTCTACTACTGGCTGACCAAAGCGTTGTGAGTAGATTTGGTAGACGGAAACTGAAAGAATCCCGTCGTATACATATATAAGCACACATATGTATGTATGTATGTATTTATATATGTATGTATGTATGTATGTATTTATGTATGTATGTATGTGTGTATGTGTGTGTATGTTTGTCCTCCCAGCATCGTTTGACAAGTGATGCTGGTGTGTTTACGTCCCCGTAACTTAGCGGTTCGGTAAAAGACACCGATAGAATAAGTACTAGGCTTACGCAGAATAAGTCCTGGGGTCGATTTGCTCGACTAAAGGTGGTGCTCCAGCATGGCCGCAGTCAAATGATTGAAACGATTAAAGGAATAAAAGAATACAGTCAATATTGAAACTTTGTGCTTCTAAGAAGGAACATTACTCAGTATAAGAAATGCGTAATGTTAAATTGAAACAGCGTCTTCTTGGAACGATCCTCCATGTTTGCTGTTACCTATTATTCAAATGAATAAAATTGGTACGCACCGAAAGATTATGGAGCTAAACATTATTTACATCATTTACATTGTTTACTCTATTTAACAACAAACAAGATGAGGACAAATATCTGTCAAATGTAAATAATGTACATAATTCCTCCTCTCTTACTCTCTTAAATATAGAACTGGGGTAAACATTTACTAATACAACAGTATGTCGTTAGACAATCGTACAGTAAGAGTTGATTGGTTGCAGTTTAAAAGCGCAGAGTACGTGTCACACATTCAGATATACAAATGTCATGCGCAGTGCACATAAAACGTTCATATATTCAAGAGTTATTTTATTGTCTTCAGTATCATGTGCATAAAACATGCTTGAGAAATGCAGCTGCACACTGATAAGGAATAATCCGTGGTAGTGAAATGTCGAATGATTGCTTGTGTTTATATATAATATATATATATATATGTTCTTTTATTTTTCTATTGGTTTTAGTCGTGTAATTGCGGCTGTGCTGGAGCACCGCCTTCAAGGGGATTTAGCCGAACAGATCGTCCCCCAGTACTTATTTTTAAGACCTATTCTATGAGCGGTTAAGCCAGGCGGACGTAAACACACCAGCACCGGTTGTCAAGACATGACGCGGGAACAAACACAGACACAGAAAGACACACTCTCATGCACACACACACACACACACACATGTATATGCGACGGTTTCTTTCAGGTTTTCAGTTCCCCTATACCAAATCCACTCACGAGGTTTTCGTCAGCCCCAGGCTATAGTAGAAGACACTTTGCCGAAGGTGTCACGCAGTGGGACTGAACCCAGAACTATGTGCTTGGAAAGCAAGTTTCTTACCACACAGCCACGCATTTCTCTGTGTGTGTGTATGTATATATATATATATATATATATATATAAAAATGTGTTCAATACGCAAACAGCGAGAGTAACAAATAGAAAACAGGACAAGTAACACAAAGAACGACCCTTTATCATTTGTCGGCTGTCTCTCTACTCTTCATTTCGAACATTGAACGACAAAGGACAGTGGAGACATACTAAGAAACTGAACAAAAACAAACATGGAGGATTGTTAATCCAGAACGAGGTTAAATAGCGAACGCTAGTGAAATATTTTCTTTGAAAAGAGAAAAGATAGAAGTGAGAGATAGAATACGTCCAGTCCTTACGACAATTGTTTGATCTTAACCAGTTGCGCATGTCCCTTAGTGGCTGATTATATGTGCATCTCTGATCACGAGCAGAAGTAGTGGGGGAGCATCATAGCCATGTGTTGAGAGGAATTCTTTGAGGTTTGGATAATTCACCTCTGGAAACATGGGCGTTTTGTTCAACATGCTTAAACAACCCTTATTCACGGACCTTTTGAGTGGGATGGGCTACTTGACCTGTAGAAAATTCTAACTGGGCCCCACCTGCAAGGTATGGGATCTTTATCGCGATATGAAATCACCATGTCACGCACATATCGTTGTGATGCATGTGCCTGGTGTACCCTTATTTGACGGGTGGTCATGATGGGTATACTGGGCTTCGTAAATTTTACCCCTGTGTCACTTTGATGGCATGCATTGCTCTCTCACTTAATAATTTATTAATTCTTTTATTGGCCAAATAATGATGATAATAATAATAGGTTTCAAACTTTGGCATCTTCCCAACAGTTTTTGGGTGGAGAAGAAAGTTATTTCCATCGATCTAGTCTTTATTTGGTTCATCATTTTATCAACCCCTAACATTTTATTCCCTCGATGTGATTTGACCTCAGAACGTAAAAAAAAAACCCGGCATAGTTGCCTCAAGTCTATTTTGCACTAATGGAGTGTTTATTCTGTGTGTGTGCGTGCTTGCGTGGGCGCTCGCGCGTATGTGGCCGCGAGCGAAGGATCATATGCGTATATGTGATCAATGTACATACATACGTGGATATAGATTAAGAGCCGGACAAAGTGTTCGCCTTTGCTCAACGAGCGTCATAGATATAGCCACAGATTACGTACAATATGTATTCAGTATTGATTACACTTCCTTATCTTTTCCGTTACATTTCTTTTTTATTATTTGAAGTGAACAACTAGAACTCTCCTCTTCATTCCCCCACTTTATTTCTCTCTCTCTCTCTCTCTCTCTCTCTCCTTTCCTCTCTCTCTCTTACTTTCTTTCCCCCTCTCTAATTTTCCCTTCTTACCACTATAATTTGCCCCTTTTATTTATATTCATGCAGCTTTTTTTCTTTGTACTTCCTCGTTAAGGATGTTGGGAAGAAAGAAACCAAGATTGCAAGACCTCAGCTACAACATTGAGACTAAGCTGAGCATTCGTATGTCCTACTCACCTGAGATGCGTCAAAACATCTTAGATTAAGAATAAAAACCGTCTCCATGCTCCATATTACAGAGTACAACCTTAACCGTAGTCTACGCTACCTTATTTAGGAGAGGGACTTGAACGTTTTACGAAAGATAAAAACAAAGGATTCAAATAGAGGAGATGAACTCAACAGTTACTGACCCTTCAGACCGTGTATACTCGTTGTGTGTATACATGTGTATTTACATATGCATGTTTAAGAAGTTCGTTCCGTTTTAAAGCGAAAACAAAACCAATTTCAAACACAAAAGTATTTATTCAATCTATGATATAATTACCATTTCGTTCCAGTAAGTTCTTCCACCTTGTGCACAGAACCATTTCTCCGTGTGCAATGCATTTTCTGTCTTTAGTGGCGAGAAACTCTTGCAGGTGAATTGTTACATCCTGTTTAGATTTGAAGGTCTCCCCAATCAATGAAATTAGACGAGAATGAACGAGGTGGAAATATGAAGGCACAAGGTGCGAAATGGAGGATGTAGCAAAACTTTCCGCGTCTGCGGAGAAGCGTGTGGTCTCGCATTGTCATAGTGACAGACAATACCCTTACGATTAGCGAGTGCTGGACGCTTCTGGTGGATTGCTACGTTTAATGTGTCCAACTGGTCACAGTACACATCCGAATCGATAGTCCTGGCAATGGGTAGAAGCGTATAGGAAAGAATACCCTTTAAATCCCCCTGAATTGAAAGCATAACTTCCTTGGGGTAAAGTCCTCCTTTGGAGGTTGTTTGTGGTGGTCCATCGCGATTCTCCCATGATTAGGGGTTGCATCTCCCATGATTGCTCTTCACATTGTTGTAGAAAAGAAAATGGATAATTTTCTTCACGTTTCTGCAAGAATCACAAATGGAAATGCTTTGGACGAGGTTAGCATCATTCAATTGATGGAAAACTCACACATTGAGCCTGCTGATGCAACTAAAGCGATACAGATGATTCTCAATGCTAAATCTGGATATCAGAAGAATATCTGCGACCATCCTGGTCGTATGAGAGGAGTTGGCATCGATGTTTACCTCAGTTGGCCGGATACAGTGTGGTGCATCTTCAACCGAAAAATTTCCCGATGGAATATTTGAATATAATTTCTAATACACACATTTCGTAACTGCATCCTCTTCATACACAGTGCATTCCTTTCTGCATGTTTTCACTGCTTTCTTGACTAATTTTTAAATTCAAAATATTATCACGGTGTTGATAGATGACATTCATTTTGGTGATCCTATGCACACAAAACCCGACCTGTCACGCCTCCAGATCATGTCGAACTACAATGATGTATGAAGTATCTAATAAGGGACAGACTGAAGCTAGTTACTTATTACAGTGCTTAAAAATTAGTGTCGACAAAACCGAACGAAAGTTTTGACCAACTCAATATATACAAATGTAAGAAGAAAACTTACAGGAATCCTGATTGTTTCTTTTCTTTTCTTGCAGTCATCATTCTTTTTTGCTGTTTTCATTGTTACCTGTGACTATTTTCTCGTTTGCTAACGTTTAGAGTTTTGGGTGCATCTAAAAAAAGCCTTGTTAGCATAAAATTTGATGAGTAGGTAGTTCTTGCTCACAATGTTTTCTCTCTTTCCAGCACACAGCCTACATACATACATACATACATACATACATACATATATATATATATATATATATATATCTGTGTGTGTATACATACATATATATAAATATATATATTTGAAGTAAAGCAACAAAAATTCAATATATTATAGCAGTACGTACGTTTCGTACAAGCTCCATTTATTCATGTAGTGATAACACTACAGAAAATACAATAAAAATGTACTCCTCAGCTGCATAAAGGAATTTCATTTTAGAAAGTCATTTTGAAGATGTTTGCAAAAAACAAGAGTAAGAGAAGAAAACATCTCGACTATGCTGCTGTTTCTAAAATGAAATTCCTTTATGCAGCTGAGGAGTACATTTTCATTGTATTTTCTGTAGTGTTATCACTACATGAATAAATGGAGCTTGTACGAAACGTACGTACTGCTATAACCTATTGAATTTTTGTTGCTTTACTTCAAATTTTATTCACCAAATCTCTTGATTTTCTTTTTGGTTTTTACCCTACCAAATTCTGGTGCCTCAAACATTTTAAGTACCACATTTAATCTTTTGATTAAATCTATATTTTATATATATATATATATATATGTGTGTGTGTGTGTGTGTGTGCGTGTGTGTATATACCGTGTGTGTGTTTATAGACTCCGAAAGGTCGAAAAGTAAAGTTCACTTTGACATATTTTGAAGAAACACTGCACGGTATTTTAACTCTCTACGACTTCGTAAGTTCTCCGCCAGGAAACGGGTGGCAAAATACCTACTCATAAGTTAGCCCCAAACTGAAATCTTATTCTGAGTACAAAAAACGCTATACTCCTCTAATGTCACCTAGTCTATTATTTGAACAAAGAATGCAAAGGAATATATCGATTCAGCGTTAAGAAATTTGTCTGAAAATCTATCGACTCTTTCATGAATGGCTATGTGTAATTGTATTATATTTATATTGGTAATCGAAATTTATCATAGTTTATTTGGTGGCTTTATGACGTTTCATTAGATTTTATTGCCGGTGTAATAAATCTGAGGAAATATATAGAAATCAAAGATGAATTACTTAATCTCAACTGGCTTCCTTTATTTTTAATCACTCTCTTAATTCTGGAGACAATTACTGTATATTCTTATTGTTGTCATTCTAATTAGGTAGCGATAAATTATGACCGTAGAGTGACAAGCTAAGTGTTACAACACTTTCATAAATACCTTGACTTGTGCTGTGTAGTTTCTGAGTTCAAACCTCACTGGATCCAACTCCGCCTGTCATGAACTCGGAGTTAGCTAATGAAAGAATTACATGTCAAGAACTTTGATTCATTCGACTACTCATTCCCAAAGAAAACTTGAAGCTCTTAGAATTCGTGGTTTTAGTTAGAAATTGCGTTTGATGAAGTTTGTTTTGTAACAGACTTGTGCCAATCTTATCATCCACCAAGTACATGCTATGTTATGTCTGTGCGTGAGGCCTTTTATTAACCTGGCTAAAAGAATTTCCCGTGTACATTTCACATCGGTAACTTCGAGAGATGCAGTGTATCAGTATCGAAAGCTTCATCTGCATGTTTTCTGTTTCTCCTGTTATAGATCATTATTAACACTCGTCTTCTAAAATTCCAGTTACGAGAAAATACTTCAAGTGAAATGCCCGGCGTGGTTATGAGTCTGTCAGCTCGACGCCTTTCTGTAATTTAATATTGAGTACATTATTCATTTTCATCGTGATTTAATGATTTAATGGAATTTCTATTGCTTGTAAATTAAAGATATCTTTGTTTATCTTGCGTTGAGATAATGAGAAGAAAAACTTATAAATTATGAGAATATATACTTGGATGAGAAATATAAAGTAGCAACAAACCTTGTAGTCAGTTCGTGTAATTAATTTTGCCAACACGCACACACTCATGCACACAAACGAACACACATACACACACAGCAACACACATGTACACGCATGTACAGACAGAGGGAGTGAGAGAGTGGGGGGAGAGAGAGAGGGGAAGTGGCGGGGGAACATCACAAGATTGAGGAATTAGTGAGCTCTTGATTTGACTGGTACTTTATTTTGGCTACACCAGGATGAACGCAAAGCTGATTTCTGTAAAATATGAATGCACGTTGTGTACAGCCATCATTAAACACGAAAATATCGAATCGACGCACTAACAACTGTGCCATTCCACTACATTATTAATATTGCTAAAATTAAAAATATTTAATGACTAGATTTGTTAATTGATTCATAACCTTACGCTTAATTGTATTCATTGTTTGGGATGAAGTTCAAACGCTGTATACAGCAGGATGCAGAGGCTGCATGAAGTGACTGAACAATTACTATGGAAGCGAGTAGGATAAACGTTTATACTTAATCCCAGACTGAAAATTACGTAAAGTGAATGCCTAACCGGTAATGTGGTTCTCCGTACATAAAGGACACATGATTTGTGTCGCAATTTTATCAGTGTCCTCTAAAGAATGAATAGCCAAATCCATTTATGCGTGAGCATGGCAACAACATTTTAATATTTCTGTTATAATATATAGTTCCAGATACTAAAGTTAGAACCACATCTTAACACAACAGACTTTATCGATATAAGTATTAACTCATATTTTATATTTCACATGGGAATGTAATAATAACAAGTTATCTGCAGAAACCGGGAAAAAAGTATATTAAAATAAATAACTAATTATCATACACTGATATAGAAGTCCATATGGAGGGAAGGGCTTTTGCATTAATGCTGATAGAATTTGAGTGGTAAGAATTTAAGACTTTGGTAAAATAAAATAAAATACAACGAAGACCATTCATGAAAGATGAACGTTCGCCCGAACTGTTTCCTGCCGATTGGCAAAAGGGTTGAGAGAAGAAATTGAAATCAGTGCCATTGAAAATGTTAAGCCGTAACAATGTATGGAAATAATTGAAGGCCATTCAGTGACAATCACATTACTGGCAAATTAATATATTATATCCAGTATATAGTAAACTACAATATACATCAAATAATGTAACATATATTACATATATTAATATATTACTGGCGGGACCAGTGAATATTTCACGGAATTAATGGTAAACCTATTGGGTTTTTTTCTGGAAGCTTTATTAAAAAAACCTAAAACCGTAGCCTGTGTCGTGTGTTTATAGAAAGATAGTCACTCATCTGGTACTCATTGAAAAGTGAAGGAAATTGGAAAACGATCATTGCTTGATATACTTCATATATACACTTTATATACTTTATGCACAATTATATAGAATTAATATACAGCACTCATAAAATAAATAATCACTTGTAGGTCACTGCCTGAGGATTTATGATAGACGAACCGCAGACAGGAACTTCTCCATGGGCTAGCCGGGGAGCTGGTCTGTTGCGAAGTCGACTTCCAGTTAAGCGGGTTTCTATTCTAGCAGGAGTTGACGAGCGACTGTCGCCCTGATGGATCTAACTGAATAAATATTTCCTTAATCTGGGTCTCCGTTAATTATTTTGTACGCGCTTATTTTTCCATTTTCCGCATAACCAGGACGAGAATATCCCGTACATATCATACGACCTTTAGTTAAATTGAATATAACTGCCACGTAAAAAAGCGTGAATATTTCACGGAAATTACAATTATGCGCATGCGTTAAGTGATATGTGATGTAAAAAAGACTTAGCTCAATTAAAAAAAAATACACTTTCAATATCCAATCAGCACTGCCACCTCCACCGCCACCACCATCATCATCTCTCTCTCCCTTTTCTCTCTTCTCTCTCGCCTCCCTCCCTGCCTTTGTTTAACCTCACTATCAGAACATCACCCTTCTGCTAAAATATTTCTAACTCTCCCCCTCTTTGTCATCACTACCTTCAACTAACTTTTTTAACGACGTAATAAATATTACGTTCCTCCTACCTCGCTTCATGGATGCTTCAGTCTCCCTCATTTTCTCTCTCCTCTTTTTCTCTCTCCCTCTTTTTCTTTCTTCCTCATTCTGTCTCACTCTTCGCCTTATCCTCTTTTCTCTCTCCTTCTTCTTTCTCCTCTCTTTCCCTTCAATTAATCACGTGAAAGCTTGGCAATCACGTGCCCTCTACCTCACGTCATGGATGCTTCACTCTCCCTCATTCTCTCTCTTCCTCTTTTTAACGCCCTCTTTTTCACTAATCACGTGAATATGTTTCCGACTGGTTAAATAACGTAATGACAAGCAGAATTATTATAAGATAGCTGGCCCCTTGCCGTCAAGAATAATGGCTAATTGTAATATTTGATATATAAATAAAGACAAAAGATAAAATATGGATGGTAATTCAAATTAATACACTTATCAATGTTATTTAGTGGTTGTCTTTTGAGATGTGACGTCGATCATCGTTTGATACTGAAAGAGCGCTGGTTCACACATATAGACATTCACATATTTCCCTTCTACACTCGTACACATCTCACGCAGAGCTGAAACGCTGTTTCATTTTTCTTTTCAGCGCTGAATGTTCCCCCTTCC
>NC_068991.1:79388167-79390667 GCF_001194135.2 Octopus bimaculoides
TGTTCCCCCTTCCCACTTCCATTGCACACACACACACACACACACACACACACACACACATTCACACACCACCCTTTTGCATACACACCCATATACTCACACAGAGATGAAACTCTGATATTTTTTCACCGTAGAACTTGCATCGTCACACTACGAAGTTTGCCGACATCCCTTCCATTCTCATTCATATGCTGTGGCGCAGAAAAACACAAGATCATTATTATTATTGTAGATATACACATACTGATAGCAACGGTTAAACAGCTGACAACAGAATGAGTCTGCTCAGAACACAATTAGTTAGCAATTTATTTAGTTATTTTATCGAGTTAGCATACAGTAATTCTATTTAGTGATTTTATTAAGTTAACATACAGTTGCCATTTTATTTACGGAAATAAAATGGCAACGACATACTGAGGTCTTATCTAAAAATGCACTGAAAGTGGTCAAATGGAATGGAAATCAACAATAACTGTAATCACGAGAAAAGATGAAATCGTTATGTACATGAGGATCATAATGATGTTTTATCCTAGATCGCCTCTAATGGAGAAAACATCAAACGGTAGTGCTACCGTGATCAAACCATCTTTTATTGAAATCTTTTATTGAAATCTTTTGTTGAAATCGAAGAATAGATTACTTTGTGTGCATCTTTGCTTTGCATGCGGATGAGTATCAAACCATGGATCGATTGTTGGGATTTCTAACTGATAGACTATATAGCGGCTGTCACATTGGATCCGGGAATACGAAATGACGGAAACATACGGCTAACGTCCAGCTTTTAAACAGTCTACGTCACAAACCCGATTTAAGTCCTTAACGTTTGGGACACTAAATAATACAGACTTACCTGGAAATATTTTGAGAATGTAATATACAAACACAGAACATTGGAGAAAAATTGTAGAACAAAATCTTGAAAAATATTCTGATTGAAGGGATTTTAAAACGTCCAGAAGCAGAATGAAATCAAAATAATTTTGTTAGAAAAGGAAAACAAAAACGAGAACATCTTCTCTAGGATAATGTGCCGAGTAATAGTGCAGGGTTAACTTAATATTGTTACTATTGATAGGGAAATAGACATACATATCCTAATAAATGTTGAAACTGCATGGAATGAACTGTTTGGTTTAGAGTGAAAGGAAATTTGAAGATACTCCTAAATATGTGACAAAAGAGAAATTGATAGCAGGAACAGTCAAAGGCAAGCGTTTAAACATTGAATGCAAAAATAATTTCGTTTTCTCTGGAATTTACGTTGATTGGTAACATCAGTGACTAATTTGCTTGAAAATTCTAATCTCTCAAATAAACTGGTTTTTACCGGAAGCCACCAGACATCTAACTGAAAGAAACATTTTGTTTATACAAATATTAATCAATAAAGTGTAAGGATTGGAACTAGTGTGACCAGGATAGTGTTGATGATGATGACGATAATGATGATGAAGGTGATGATTATTTTAAAAACTGTTCTGATCATAGTTACGATAACTGAGAATAATCGTGATGAAGAGATAACGACGTCATTATTTAGTATCGAAGTATTTGAGATGCAGGAAACATAAAGAGACTCACAAGTTAAATTATTATGCACACAAACACGATACAATAAATCAAATGTTTTACCTTTAATATTTGATCGATATACATACATACGTGCGTGTATGTAATTATATATATATACACACACACGCATGTGTGTATATTTAGTTTTACCTCCCTCAACTAATACCATAGTTTTTGAACACAAATCACATTGGAAGTATGCTGTTATAATTCATAACTTTATACATCATTACACTTTTGTCTGTAACATTATATGTTTAATACAGCTGTTGAATTCGTTGCTGTATAATTTTCGGTATTTTTACTGCTGCTTTTGAAATCATTTCATTTCTGTTGCGTTGAAGAATTGTCTCCATTTGCCAAAGTCACGACTGATCATGAATATTGTATTCCATCTCAGTGATAATCTATTGTCCACTACACACTTCTTATTATAAATGAGAAAAGTTCAACAATCTACCGATTCAAACATTTCTTAAAAGCGAAGATGATCGTGTCTTTATGATCTCTTCATTATTCACCACGCTGACGCTTCCATCGGCTCGGTGCTTGCTGGTTCGATTCTTCTTTGTGTGTCATCTCACGTACCAGAATGTCCTTTACTCGGTTGAACCGACCACTGCTATACAATTTCTATGCAGACTCCAAGCTACCCCTCCTCACTCCACACTTACTCTTTCTTCATTCCATAAACCTCGCAAAGATCACGCAATACTGCTTCTATGCAACAGGTGCAAATACGTGAAATGACATCAATCTCATTAAATATATGTATGTATGGGCGGAGGCACAATGGCCCAGTGGTTAGGGTAGTGGACTCGCGGTAGTACGATTGCGGTCTCGATTCCCAGACCGGCTGTTGTGAGTGTTCATTGAGCTAAAACACCTAAAGCACCACGAAGCTCCGGCAGGGGGGTGA
>NC_068991.1:79392191-79397191 GCF_001194135.2 Octopus bimaculoides
TATACACACATAAAATACTGTTGAGGTCACATACACCCACTCAAACACAAACGCACACACACACACACACATAGGTGCACATATGTGTATATATTTGTGTGTGTATGTGTATCTGTGTATTTCACACTCATACGAATGTATCCATATATGTAAATAACCACCAGTCATATAAGTGAGTGGTGCACTGCGTCATCACGCGCGCGCACACACATATTTCTGGTATATACCTTTTGTTTCCGGTTCTTATGTCATTTCAAAAGGAAATTTACGGAGCGCTCGATCTCAAGCCTTCAAAAGGAGAGCGTTTAGACTCCTTAATCTATAGATTTGAATTGGGAAAAATATTATCGGCAAATATCTAGAAGGGGAGAAATGGAGAATGAGAGAGGAAGAGAATGAATGTAATTACGTGGCTGCACATTAAATAAGAACAAAGGCGGGGCAAATATGTTGATTACTTGAAGTTGTGGAAGTGTGTTACGTTTTGGTTTGTCCGTCTTTTAACAATTTGGTCAATAATAATCTTTAAATTGCACATACATACAAATAATCCAGCGCACGTTAAGGCTCGTTTAATTATTTGTATAGATACGTGACTCTATAAAAAATATTGGAATCAACTCTAATTAAAACGAATGCGGACATATTGTCAAGATATTGTAAACGACGTGGTTCCAGTTTCATTCGTGCTTGGTATGAGATTTCTCTCGTTAGAAGAATTTGGCAAACGGAAACTTTGTGGTCAGTTGCTTGCTTCTCGAATCACACGTACCCTCGTCTAGTCTCACTGCATGGTGGCCTTGGTATTGTCTTCTTCTATAACCTCGACACAACCAAAGCCTTGTGAGTGGATTTGGTAGATGGAAACTGGGAGCAGCCCATCATATGTACATATATATATTTAAGTTTTGGATTTGGTTTGCAAGATTCTTTATGTGAGTTCGTGTGTTGAAGCATATTCCGTTGTGTCTGGGCAGAGTCATTTTCTTTTTCTGCCTTATAATTTAACACTCTCACCGGTAAAATTTCCACTTATTTCTCACTTTTTAAAATTTCCACTTATTTTATATATATTACATATCATATATATATATATATATATATATATATATATATATATATATATATGTGTGTGTGTGTGTGTGTGTGTGTGTGTGTGTATTCTTTTATTTGTTTCAGTAATCTTGACTGCGGCCATGTTGGAGCACCACCTTTAGTTGAACAAACAGACCCCAGGATTTATTCTTTGTAAGTCTAGTACTTATTCTATCGGTCCCTTAGCCGAACCTCTACGTTACGGGGACGTAAAAACACGTATGTTTTGAGTCGCTTCGGCTGCAGAGTTTCCTTTTTTGTACTCATAAATCATTATGTGCCTCAAATGCTGTTTGGGTACTTCCCTGTTAGAAAGGGTTTTAATCAAGGAAAATTTAAGTCTATTATTCTGTAAAATAATATTTAATTAGTTTAAATGTACACAAATGTATAAAAATAATTTTAAATGCCGTTAGACATTCTAAAATACTATTAAATTTCATTCAATTTTTTAAAAAAAAGGTAAAATCGAACAGAACTTATGGCATGACCTGATATATCGGGTGGTCAAAAATATTCGTGCGTTTCTTTCCAACCTTATTTGAAGTAACACGGAATATATTTTATATTTGTAGGTCCATTTTCCTTCTACAAGTTTTCTTCATCAAAAGTTGAAAATGTTACCACTTTATAGACAAAAGAAGAAAGAGTGCTAAGTAGAAATAATACACACTTCGATATTAAGTTCTCTTGGCTTTCAATCAAGATTGCAATTTTGCTAAATAGATCGGGACCCTTGTGCAATGTACAGAGAGGAAACTACTACTGAAAACAAATTGCACAGAAATGGGTTTCATACTTAAAGAAGGAAATATTTCCACCCGACCTCACACTCTCTTCGTTCCGACTGACCTTTTCAGTTCCATGGGGACCGATTGAACAAGCTCATCAACGAGGATCCACATCAATCCACCTGGGAATTTGTCCCTCACATGGGACTCTTCTATGACCCCGTTGCACGTCACCTTCACCAGATGGGTAATTTTTGTTCATTGTACGATAAACTTCGCTTTCTTTATTGATACATTTCTATTTTGATGTCTTCTATTAATTCTGATGTTTCATTTATTTTCATCGGAGCTACCTAACACTTTGTCCTAGCGTTGCGTTGAATTTTTTCCATGCTTTATATTTAGTTTAAAAAAAATACAAACTAAACATCGAGACAAATACAACATGCCCCCCCCCTACTGCTCTGTTTGCACCTCAGTGATCCCATAATATTTTAAATCGCCCCAAAAATTAACACCACTGACTTCAAGAACTCTAACATATAAGCATCGCAGTGCACTAGTTCGAAAATCTATTTTCAGATACTCCTGAAAACCCCCATAGAGCTTTCGAGGTATGATTTCCGTCAACATAAGGAATAACACAGCAATGGCAGCGATGCCTGGCATGAATCATATATTCCCGCCTCTGAGAATAGAATATAAATAGTGGGCTAGATAAGACATAATATGACTCTACATCTATCTATCTATCTATCTATCTATCTATCTATCTATCTATCTATCTATCTATCTATCTATCCGTCTGAGTCTGTGTGTGTGTGTGTATATATATATATATTACATATTGTATATATTGTCTGAAAAGAAATGTAGCATGTTCATGACTGCACCAAGTTTAAGCATTCACCAGAATTACTTGCGCTATGGATATGGACGATCTCAACCAGACAGACAGAGTCTTTAAGTGGATGCTAGACCTGCCACAAGTAGGTAGCTAATATCCTTCAGACAATACCGTTATGCTAACAATGGGCAATACGCACGCACACATACACACACATACACACACATACACACATTCGCACAAATAGAAATACTTCCAGAGCAGCGGCATCTCTACTCGCATGAATGCACATACAATGGGTCACACAGATGGATAGATACACACACGCATACACACATACACACACGCACACACACACACACACATACACACATACGCACACGCACACTCATTCACTCAATCAGTCTCTCTCTTTCTCTCTCTCTCTCTCTCTCTCACAAGTAGGTAGCTAATATCCTTCAGACAATACCGTTATGCTAACAATGAGCAATACGAAGGAAACGTTCCCACAGCACACACACACCCACCTACACACACATACAGTCGTATGTAGAATAATGTTAGCATTTAGGATGGTCTCCAAATGCGTGAGTGAATCCCATCAGGTTGGCCGAAGCTGATATTGGGGTTTGTGTGTTGTCGATGTATTTTCGTTTTAGTAAACGCTTTAGTGAGAAAGGGTGTGTGCGCATGTCTTGTATGAAAGAGATCCACGCTTCGTCTGTGTACGTTACAGGAAAACATGTTCTGTTGCCCAATACGAAAATATATTCCAGTATTCGTGTAAAATTAGAAGCAAGAAATCAACAGGTGGCATGGCACTTGCGTGAAGCAATCTCGGCATGAATGCTATTTGATCAATAATAGTAGCAACAGCATTCATCTCATCTCTGTCCCTCTACAAAGGTCCACACCCTCACACACAAACGCACACACACGCACGCGCGCATAGTACACGCGCATATATGCACATCCGCACTTACATACACACAGCACAATACGTTTCGGTGCGTTTATTTAAATATAAGATCTGACAAAGTATATGTGTGCGTGTGTGTGTGTGTGTGGGTGTCTGTATGAGCACGTACCTGTGTGCAAGCATACATACATACATAAATACACACAGATATAGATATGCATACATATACATAATATACATACACACAAACACACACACACATATATATATATGCATTTATTATACTTATATGTCTAGATATATATATATATATATATATATATATATTATGTATATATGTATATTTATGGCTATATATATATGTGTGTGTGTGTGTCTATGTATGTATACATATATTTTAAATGCACATACACGGGGGTACATGGTAATTCCTTTTCAATAATGAATTTATATAAATAGCATATGATCAAGTAAACACATATATTTCCATATATATAAATGCATATCTATGTGCACGCGCGCACGTGATTGTGCGTGCGTGTGCGTTTCTACAAACGAACTCACACTCACATGCGACAATGAACGCACACACACCGATGTATCGGCATGCATCCCGCTTCTTATATGCTTTCTCGCGTGTGTATGTGTGTCACTCTGATTGACTGTGCGTTTGTGTGCGAGTGTGTGTGATTTAAGAGTATCTCATGGGATGGTATTGAGTGCACTTCTATGCGTATAGCATGGTATGTGAGGACTAAAACGCTCGACACTCAGAAAGAGTAGAATAGCAATCATTTATGCATGCAAATACATGGCAAGGACACACACACGCAATCTGTCTGTCTGTCTGTCTGTCTCTTTCTCTCTCTCTTTCTCTCTCTCTATATCTATCTAACTATTTATCTATTTATATGTATATACGTATATAAAAAATATTATAAACAGCTATACGATAGTTTTCCCGAAGGCACAACTTGTCGTGAATTGCTCGAAATGTGGAGTAGATAAACAGCCGACAACTGATGAAGGGTCGTTCTTTATGTTACTTGTCTTGCTTTCCATTTGTTTCTTTCGTTGTCTGCATACAAAAGTTCGTCTTCGTATTCCAGGTTTCCGTATTTCATGTTGTTTACGTTTGGTGACGTCCTTTACCCATATATGCATATATATATATATGTGTGTGTGTGTGTGTATGTAAGTATGTACATATATGTATGTATATATGCATATATATATTTATATATTACATATACGTTATATATATACATGGGCACATACACACATATAATTACATACATATGTGTGCGTGCGTGTCTGTTTGTGTATGTATGGGAAGGGCATATGCATAGGTATATGTCAGTAAGTGTAAGTGTTGATCCACATATCTATGACTGACTTATGTAACGTT
>NC_068991.1:79398776-79403853 GCF_001194135.2 Octopus bimaculoides
ATATATAGATAGATAGATAGATAGATAGATAGATAGATTTTCCTGGTCAGCCTTTAGAAGTGACCTTCCTGGCCTAAGAATTCGTACCACGCTTCTCCCGAACTCTTTTTTTGATTGCTGAGACAGAGCGTTTCTGGAACATCATTATTGCAATATATTTTCATTTGTTTAAGAAGTTAACGATTGATTGAAGTGAATCTGGATTTGAAGCAGGTGGAAATACTTACGCAGTGGATCCTCGTATGTTTCCTTGTTCTTGTCATTCTTGTGTTGATGCAGATTGTTAGTAACTTTAAGTAGATCAAATGCTTGATTTGTCACACAGGAAAAGCTCTCGCTTTCCAGATGTTGTTGCTTCTGATGGTGTTGTCTTTGTTTTGGTTGTAAAGAAACAATGGATGATGCAAAAGTAGTAACTCTTGTTGTTGTTTCAGTAGTTGCAATTGTTCCCTATAATTTACAAGCTGCTAGTAGTTTTAGTCTTATTAAAATTTGACGATGATGATGATGATGATGATGATGATGATGACGATGACAACGACGACGACCACGACAACGATGTTGGTGATGAACAAGTGGAGGATGCCAGCGAAGTCTACGATAATGATGTTGATGATGATAGTGTCTAACACACACCCTTCAAACTTAGAGGTATTATGCCGAAAATTAGATGAATTGTGTGATACTTGCTCTTGTTGATATCGACCTGAAGAGGGTGATTAGAAATAATACAATTCAGCAATAGCGTAATGATAATGAAGTGTAGGCTAGACGTAGAGAAAAAATAACCCAAATGGACAACTGACAAAACACCGGTGGTAATTGAAGGCGATATGAAACACGAAGGGTGCCATTCTTTCAGCAAGTAAGGAAACGAAAACTATTTTTCGATGCGTGTCAGAAATGACAGCAAGTCCATAATTTGGTGTTTGGATGATCTGGACAAGTAGGTACTACTTGATTTCAAGAAGACAATATTCCATCCCTAAGAGGCATTTGGACAAGGTATTTGTGCACAAGGCTGTAAACCAAGCTATAAAAAAACGATACCAGCTGCTGGTATATTGTTGAGAGTATGAACTGCGTAGAACGTACGAAGGCAAAGAAAAAGATCTGGGATTCAAACTGCACAAGCAAAGAAGAAGTAAACGGTATCAAGCAGTAACAGAATCCGGGTTGTAGTAAATATGTGTGTTTGCACTGTGTCAGGCATGTTTATGCACAACTTTTTCCATTCCTAACGCTTTCAATTAATGTGCAACCTTGTCTTGAGGACTTACATCGAACAGCTTTTGTCAAGTGTACATAGATTAGACTATCACCGTGTCATATTGAAATCATGTAATGTGCTTCCTTTAGCTGGGAAGGAAAGATCGTTTACCTCATTATGGTAGCTATGACCAAAAACGTTGTAAGGTGGGCATAATTTTAAAGTTTGGTGGCATATATCATGCTCTTTTTCAGTGTTCTCTGTTAGTATGAATAGGAGAAAGGGCTGAAAGGGCTGCCACTGTAGTAAATTTGGTAGAAGTTTGCTAAGCATAACAACTGATTACACGTACATGTATGTCGAAAAACAAAGGAAAGGTGAAAGTGAAAAGTATATGCATTACGTAGTTCCTTGATCGAATAAATAATAAAGGTGTAACTGCTAATAGCCGTTACCTATAATTATCTAATTGACACTCTGACAACGCACATAATCATATATTCATACAACGCGCATGCTTAAACACAATACAATCATATAAAGAATCACAAAGTACTCAACATACATTTTCAGAGATTCGGAAACAAAGGGAACGAGGAGAGGTTAAGATGTGGTTCAAATACGAGCAGCGAACGGGATTCAAATAAAAGCATGACATCCCCACGCATAAACATTAGGTTGATAAATTACACTCCCGAAAATGTACAAAAAACTCGCATATTTTTCCATCTACAATAACTCTACAATGATTTTATCCATCGGCGGACGCCATGCAGAGAGATCAAAGCTGTGACGGAAAAGAAAGCTTTTAAACACACGATTAAACCCGCTAACGCATCCATGATTTAACTTTTTAACTACGCATCCGTACCTGGTTCATCAGACATCAGACAGTATGATATTGACCGTTGAGTAGTCGCAAACATTTCCATATATCTGTAATACGTTATGATATCTAACTCATGAACGATAACTAAATTCCACAAAAAGGACGTTTTCTGAAGGCATCTGAAATACAAAGACCTGAAATTTTAATATTTTTTTTAAAACATGAAAAGAATTCAAAGATTTGCTTGATAATCGAAGAAATGTGATTAAGAAATTCTCCTTAAAGATCAAGTCTGATATAACAATTTCTTTTGACAAGATGGAGTCAGATTACTTTCTAGACACTCATTTAATCAATAATGTCAAAGTCACCATATTAGCATTTATTTCATTGCACAGTAATAGACCGATATAATCGACTGAGGATGATCCTAAATGTAGAAGAAAGAAACAAGATCGAAACTATGAGCTGAACAAGGGATCTAAAATGAAGGTGACGGATGAATACACACACCCATAGAAACACGCACACATACACACACACACACAAACTAAGGTAAAGTGTGAAGGCGCTGAGGATGCTCGACATTGAACTTGAGCATTGACGCGCATGCTCACTCAGTTATAACGTTTTCGCTCACTTCCATTCTTTAGATCAGTGTTTGGAAGTAAAATGTGTTGAGTGTGGTCATCTCACCATACCACAGGGGTTTCATCAGCGACCAAAGCAGAGAAAATTGAACAGAGAATCTGCATCACATTTTGCCAAAACTTGCTGATACATGCGCATAGACCTACGCAAAGTTGCAGAAAGTATATGGAGAGAAATGTATGAGTCAGACATAAGTGTACAAGGGATTCAAACGTTTCCAAGATGGCCGACAAAATGTCGTCGACAGCTACGCACGTTGTAGCAGAGCCGCAGCCAGTAGAACTGATGAAAACAACGCAGATTTGCGCGCAGCTGTTTTGAAACACGACCGGAAAATGTAGACATTAATTAAAGTTCAGTCCAGTCCATTCTCAATTATTTTAGAAATATTTTGAAAAACTCATTCACTGTGCAATAGTCCAAGATTAGAGGTTGTTATGCTTCCATTAAGCAAAGAGGTGTACCAGAACCGAGTATGTGTAATTTTAGTTCACTTAAATTTTATTTAAGCCAGATGCTGAGATTTCATTGATACCATACACATTCTGCTATTTAGAATGTCATCATCATCAATTTCATAATCATCATAATCAGCACCCCCTACACTATCGTTACTGGCGCCATCATTAGTTTTTATACCAGAGTGTCCTTACGTGGTCGCATGACATGCAAGAGCAATTAGCCCATAGCATTTTCACAGTATGTAACGTCTTCAAAATGCAAAACATACTTTGGACATACCTTGCAATGCATTGAATAAAAAACAGCATTGTCATGGTTAGAATGCTTTTCATTAGGTTTTGCTTAACAGAGCTGAACTGGGGCTAAGATCCTTCAAGTAAAGCGACAGCAATAAAGAAAATTGCTACCAATAAAAGCTAACATGGAAGTTTCCCAGACTGCTAGAAATAACTGTCAAATTTTCTGTATATTACATTCCTGCCATTTTGGAAAGGGAGATACATATTGAATGACGTGGTCCTCGATTCACAATCCAGGTGAATAAGGTGGCTATGATCAAAACTGAAACTAGTATTTCCTCCTAATCCTTCTCCTCCTTCTCCTCCTCCAACTGCTACTCTTCCTTCATCTTCTCCCCCTCCTCCTACTGCTGCTATTGCCACTGTTTTTACTATCACCACTACTATGATCTCTACTCCCACTACTTTAACCATTGCCACTTTCAACAACAAACGCTATATGATGTATGTGTGACATTTTCGAGAAGCGGGCCGCATGGGACATGTCTTATCACCGAGTGGGAAGGATTACTAAAGCAAATGCCCGGTAATCTATCGTTATGCTATTCAGAGATTTCTGTGGGCCGCTATTTGCTCATGGTTGCACTATATCTCTTAAAGCCTCTGAACATCTCCGTAAATGTGCAAGAGAGAGAGAGAGAGAGAGATACTCCTCGGAGTTATAAATTTTATAAATAGTAACTAAATGTTCACAAACTTTCATTTTAAATGGGGGTAGAGTGGGCGGGGAATACATAAAATTTATGGATATACAAAATTGTCCTTAAAAACACTGAGTGGTCCAGGATAGAATGATTTTGTCCATAACTCTGCTGATTAGAGTTGACCTAAACAACAAAAAGAACAAATTTCCTTTAGAAAGGAGATTGTTAGTCTATCACAATTTGCAAAAATGCTAGTGCTCCAGTATGGCCCCAGTCTTTGGGTTGTAACTAGTAAGGGTGTAACCGAGTAAACCAAATTTTATTCTATTTTATTTCCGTATGTCAAAGGCGTAAGCGATAGTTTGTGAACATGGCCAGCTATTTTCCCTTCCCGCAGCTCCGTTTTAACCATACCTTTCTGTACGGATTCTTTAGAAGAATAGTAAGAACGTCTCCACTTTAGATTTCTTTGTTCTTACTTTCCTGTGAAACCAGTGAATTCATTCGAATATCGTAATGCGAGTTCTCGTTATGTGATTTTGATTAAATGTGACACAAGTGCACTTCATCTCACATTTGGTCGCAATGTAATGATATAGAACGGGAAGTAATAATTTACGAATTGGTGAATCAATGCATTAATATTAAATGATAAAAGGAAATTATCACTTTACATGACAAAAAAAAAAGTAAATAAATGAAAAAGGAAGGAAAATAGACACGCGACATGCTGGCGGTGACAAACAGTGTTGAAAGATAAATGACAATGAACATAATGTTAGACAGTAAACTATTGTGTGGTAAGAAGCTTACTTAGCAGCCATATGGTTCCGGGTTCAGTCTCACTGCGTGGCACCTTGGGCAAGTCGTTTGCTATAGCCTCGGGCCGACCAAAGTCTTGTGAGTGGATTTGGCAGACAGAAACTGAAAGAAACCCGTCGTATATATATATATATATATATATATATATATATATATATAT
>NC_068991.1:79403900-79407386 GCF_001194135.2 Octopus bimaculoides
AGAGAGAGAGAGAGAGAGAGAGAGAGAGAGAGAGAGAGAGAGAGAGCGACAGAGACAGAGAGAGAGACACAGAGAGAGAGACAGAGAGACAAAGAGAGAGAGACTCTCATACTTCACTTCATAGCTGGTAGTGCTAATCGGTGGCTCCTCGTAATTAAATTACAACATGGGAGCGCTAAGCAATTATGTGTATAAATACAATGTTATTACCAGTTCGAACATGCCAGTGGAACGTTCAAATTCGTAAACATGTTATTCGCTGTTTTGTCACGGAGAAAATTTCTTGATGAGCTCGCAGTCCCGCTTATACAGATTGTAACTGATTTCGTCCATTTTTAAATGCCTCTTACGAAACATTAAACGCCGGCCAAAAAATTTTAAAAACATCTCATTCACATCACAGAGTGAATCAGAATTTTCCCTAAAGGAATGTAGAGATAGCAGATGTAGATCATGTAACAACAGCAGCTTCAAATATTTAGGCAGTAGTTCCTACATAAAGCTGAAGATTGGCTTAAGTAAATGCAAATATGAACTGCAAGACACATAATCTTATATACTGCACAGCTTATCTAAACTGCAAGGGGAATTATATTGGCTAAACTACCAATTCCCTTTGCCAACGTGCCAGAATCCACAGAGAGCATATCCGATAACAGGAACTACGCAAAATTCCACTGAGTAAGCATCTGGAACTATGTGAAGGAGGAAAATTCAAGACCTTTTCCTTCTACAGATGTTCAAAGGCCGAGTCAATGTTTTAAAAGGCAATGGAACTGCATTTTATCAAAAAATCCTCACCAAGACTAAACTTTTGAAAGCATCTCTTCTACTCTAAGCACGAAGCCCGAAATTTTTGGGGAGGGGGCTAGTCGATTAGATGAACTCCAGTACGCAACTGGTACTTAATTTTATCGACTCTGAAAGAATGAAAGACAAAGTGGACCTCGGCGGATAAATGTTTTAAAGAATAGCAAAGACAATATGCATGGATACTCTTTCAAACGGAGCAGAGTTTGAGCACTACATTTTTAGTTCATACCGGTAATGTACATAACTAACTTTCCCGGAAATACAATTGGAATGCAATAACACGAGTTATTGAATATTTAAGCTTGGCCCTCTCTAAACATATTTTGTATGAAACCAATCAACATTGCAACAAATTTATGCTTTCCTTTTAAATTGGACTCTGGACATTTTAGATTTATTTCATATTTTATAATTGTGATTGTAGTTACTTAAGGATAATTATTTTTCAATCTTCAACTTACATTGAAAACACCTTGATGGGGTATATATACACAGATGTATGCAAAGTGCGACAGTGTATATATGTATATAATTTGAAGAAAAGCAACAAAAATGCATTAGGTTATAGCAGAACGTATGTTTCGTACAAACTTCATTTATTTATGTAGTGAGAACACCACATAAGATGTGCAATGAAAATGTACTCCTCAGCTGCATAATGGAAGTTCATTTCAGGAAGTCATTTTGTAGATGTGTGCGAATAGAAGAGTAGGAGATGAAGAAAATACCATCTTGACTGGACTGTTAATCAACAGTCTAGTGAATCAAACAAGAATTTAATTTCTATATATTCTAATTGGAGGGGTAAGGGACAGCAGGCTAGGGGTAAATCAAGCAAGAGAAAAAAGAGATAAGAAAAAAGGAAAAATATATATATATATAGAAATAAAAATGAAAATGGAAGGGCAATACCTTAAGGAGTGGCTAGAGGGAATTTAAGGTCAAGATATTGGAGAATTATTAAGAATATATCTATTCGTCTGTATATTTAGAATAATACAACAAACTAAAGTACTAAGTTTAAAACCATAGCGAACATTAATAGTTAAATTAGAACACGACAAACATTTATAGTTGAAATAAGATATACATTAATGTGGGGTAGTAGAAGAGAGATATTATTTAAATAATATCTCTCTTCTACTACTAATGGTAAGTAAATATGACCAGCTATTTCTCGTTTCCCGCTGCTCCATTAGAATCTTACCTTTCGGTACGGATTCCCCAGAAGAAAAGTGAGAATATCTCTTGTCCGCATTTCTCATTTTCGTTTGAAACTAACTGAGTGAATTCATTCGTTTGTCCTAATGCATGTGCTTGTTATGTGATTTTTTTTTATTATGTGTGTGTGTGTGTGTGTGTGTGTGTGTGTGTGTGTGTGTGTGTGTGTGTGTGTGTGTGTGTGTGTGTGTGTGTAATATACACTCGCATACACACATATACAAACAATCTTCGAGATCTTACCAAATTTCGCCTGTCAAATGCCTTGAGTAGAATATATAGTAGAATATATTTGCCGAAGGTGTCGTCAAATGGAATCGAATCTGGAAGTATGTATTTGTAAGGCGAAGTTCTTAGCAATAAGAGATTGCATGCATCCGTTTTAGTCATCATATCTTAGTTGGGAAAATATGGATTCTTTAACGGTTTAATTTCGGTTTGTACTCCAGGTGTTTAATACTACGCCACAACTTTCGCATCTCATTTGAAACCTCAGGCATTTTGTCTTGCTTTTTCAACTGTTACATACTTCTGGCTATACTTTGGTTTTATATTTTCGCCATAACATTTATTTAATATTCTAAAGCAGTGTTCAACATTAGGTTTACAGCATCTAAATAATAATGAGGAATATTCAAATTTGCCGAATATTTAAATTTGAGGTACTCGCTACTTTAGTTATGTTAATATGTACGTTACATTTAATTGCATGCTTCAACATCACAACAAAAGAATTTATTCACACATAGCTATATAACAATATAACATTAAAAATCAACAGCCTCAACAGGCCAAAATCTGCCGCGTTATAGAAAACTAGAAAAGAAAAACAAAATTCAATCCTTGATCTGCAGATTTCGTAAATCTCGTGTTTTGTGATATAAAATGGACAACAGGATGCTCTACACTTACTATGAATTGTCAGAAACATGGAGACTCTGCAATGAATAAATAATGTATGTATAAGAATATTCATGTAACCATGTGCATTGAGTAAATATTATTGGCCCCTTTTTCAACTGTCCATGTTTAAAGCAGTTAAACACTCACAATCATACACGTACGGTATGCATCTGTGTGTATGAACATACACACGTGTATGTGTGTGTGTGTGTGTATATATATATATATATATATATATATATATATATATAGACGCACACACACATAAACACAAATTTAATCACACAGGCAGACATACGCACACGCAGTTATATATATAATTATATCTTTTACTTGTTCCAGTCAGTGAATTGCGGTCATGCAGGGACGCCACACAGAAGAATTTTAGTCTCACGAAGCGCCCCAAGCACTTATTTGGGGAAGCCTGGTATTTATTATATCAATACGTTATGCCGAACTGCTATGCTTCGAATCGATGATCAGGCGGTGATGGGGGCAAATACACGCGCGCCCGCACGCACACACACACACACACACACACACACACAC
>NC_068991.1:79407476-79410223 GCF_001194135.2 Octopus bimaculoides
TCTCTCTCTCTCTCTCTCTCTCTCTCTCTCTCAGAACTCACAAAAAAAAGACGAAGACAGGTGGTGTAGAAAACAAATAGATGTATTAGTTTAACGCTCAAGAAATGAAAAAGCTTTTAACGCTTCGAGCCTACACTCTTCTACCGAATGGAACACAGAAAGAAACAAGGAGAGAAAAAGAGAATGTGTAGTGGTTAGCAATCTATCATGGCGAATACCGGACAGAAGGGTCACACAGGAGAGCTAGGAAGAAGAGGAGATAATAAAGTAGTGGTGATCCCAAAACGAAGGGGCGCGTGGGTTTGTATAAGAGAGTTAGTATGTGCGTGCGGGAGAGGTCTGGTGATCTTGACGGGTGCGTGTGTGTGTGTTGGTGTGAAAATGTGGGGCTGGGAATTAGTCAGTGCTAGTGTGTGCGTGGTGGTGTGCTGCTAAGTGATGGGTTATGTTGTGTTGTATGGTGTAGTGGTGTGTGGTGTGGTGTGATGTTGTTGGGAGGTGGGGGAGGCGAGAGTGGAGAAAGCAAGGGTGGGTGTGGGTTAGGCTGAGGGGGGTAGATGTGGGGTATGTTGGAGTTGGTGTAAGGGATGGGGTGGGGTGAGATGGGAAGGATGGGGAAGTGGCGTTGGAATGTGTAGGGTTAGGGCTTATGAGGGAGGGTGGACGATGAACGGGAGAAGGAGAAGGTGGGTAGGAGTGAAGAGAAGAGAGAAGAGAGAAGAGAGAAGAGAGAAAGAGTAGGAATAAAGAGAACTAGGAGTGAAGAGTATCCAGATTACAAGTTAAGGTTTATACCTGTAATTATTGTGGCCCTGTGATATGTAACCCACTGCCTAAATACAAATCTTGATACCTTAGGTTTCTCAAAACCAGAAAGGAGAAAGTTAATTCGAAGACTGCAGATCCAATCCATCACAGGAACTGTGAGAATCTGTAAAACTTTCCAGAAGTTTATCACGAAAATATATATATGAGCTTGTTAAGATATGCAACTATATGCATGAGAATAAATATATAAAACATACAAATCTGCACATACATACATACATACATACAAAGTTTGACCACCTCCTCTACCTACACCTTAGAACCATCATGGCATCTAATGTGGCTTTTTAAACCAGACACTGATCTGAAAAGATACCCACATAGATTGCATATCCGATCTGGACCACCAAGAGCTGTTGTTGATGTTATGTTGAAATTCCAATGGAGGAGCCTCGGATCTAGGTTAGAAACCGATTCTTCCTCTATTGGCAAGACATCTTGAAATAAACTGAATAATGACATACAAAATCAATACAGAAACATATAGTTCAACCATATATAGATGTATGTATGTATGTATACACATACGCACATATTTATAAACATAATTAAGGTTAAATCATTAGAAATTAATGAAAACCATACTGGTAAAAATATAAAAATATAAAAATATGTAAATAAGAGCACTGAAGAAACAACATCTTCATGTTAGAAATGGACGTCAAATGATTGTAAGCCATTTTGAATTTGCACAACCTTAGCACAAGGTTGAATGCGAGGAAAACGGATAAAAAAGATTTCGTAAGATTATTTTGGTTAACACTAAATCTTTGGATATTTGGTTTAGTAATAAATACTCTACCTTCATTATAAATGAATATATGCATATATTTACACGTATTTACGAAGCAACATTCTATTATCCATCTGAACCACGTGCATATTTGTTCAATACATATTTCTACCATATGAAGTGCAGAACCAATTTCGACATCATATAAAGTAAAACTAAAACTCGTAGGAGAGATTCGCTTGAGATAAATTTGGTATTTTAGAGTCGGATCAGTAAGCGAGATCAATAAGCGAATAAGCAGAAGAATTTCAGAATTTCAAGGGCACTTACACTTCAAATTCATAATTTTTAAAACTGCTTTTACCATTTCTTATGAATGATGGCAAAGCACTATTGTTGCGAACGATTGGATCGCTATGCATCAATACAGATTTTTGTCATCAAATATGGAATTGTTCTGAAGTAGAATACTTCGAGGAAATAGATTTTCTACACTTTATGAATAGTATCAAATCCGAAGGCGTGAAAAGCCGAACTCTAGTTGTTCATACGGAATTTGTATGACTAAAAACATATTGAGAGCTATCGAGGAACTGAAAATCAGATTCCTCAACGACCCCACACTCCTAATCGCAGCTTACGTCTCGGAAGCGTGGAAATTAAAGCCTAAAAAGGAAGAAGCACTGGGCATTTATTAAATGAGGTGCTTAATGTCTATGAAGGAGCATTATTATATGACAAACGCAGAAACACATTTCTTAAAGTATAATAATGCAATGATCTTTAAATATTTTCCATTAACGAAATGATTATAGAGAACAGAGTGAACGATCCAACAACATACTAGAAGACCACACAATAGTTACTTAACCTGGGCCGAGATTTCACAAAATCCAGGCTACTTAAGACATTACATATGATCTATGAAGACGTTGGTGTAACGCTCACAAGAGAGTCAGGCAGTGAATAGGAGCAGAGCATCTGACTAAAGGGGGTAAATATTCGAAGAAAACTGACAACGGTAAAAGCATACACTCGCTTGCACACGTCGAAAATCAACACATGCATAAAATACGTATTGCACACACACACACACACACACAAACACCCCCACACGCACACACATGCACTATGAATCTTGTTATATGTATATCTACATGTGTTGGTGTGTTTGTATAATATATAA
>NC_068991.1:79411109-79413599 GCF_001194135.2 Octopus bimaculoides
CAACTATGAGTATTTTGCTAAGATTGTTAACAGATACTATATTCTTTTGCCAAATTTTTGGTATAAAAATATATATAAACACACACACACACACACACACACATACACACACACACATATATATATATATATACAGTGGTGATCATAAGTATTCATAACGTTTAGAATACATTTGACTTTTTAAAAATATTCTTATCATTAATCGGTTTGCGATTTTATAATTTATTAATATACACATTTGCATTTAATTATTAATTTTTATCACGGAAAACAATCGGAATTAACAATTAACTATTAACAATTAACAATTAACAATTAACAATTAACAATTAACAATTAACAAAATTCAAACAATTATAGGATGGTGCATATGCAGAATTATTCATAGCATTTTGTTTTATAACATTTTTGTTCAGAAATTAAATTAAATCGATAAATAAACTATTAAAAGTAAAATATGTAATATATATTACCATTAATAGTTGTTAGTAAAACCTCAATATTAGTGTATACGTGATTTGTACATTTATCAATACTATCTACATTTCTTTCTTGCGCTTTTAATTACTATATAAAAAATGCCAAAACAAAAAAAGATCAACGCTGACTCAAAAAAAAACTATATAGAAGCTAACATGTCTGGCGAGGTTTACAGGATGTTTTCTAAACGATTTGCTGTCAAAATACCAACTATTCCATGAAGGATAAAGAAATATCGAACCGACAAAATTCAAAACCCAAGAAAGAGAAGAAAACGAATGTCGTCAGAGCAAAGGCTGGAGAGATGAACAGAACCGTGGGCAACTGCAAAAGAGATGAGGGTGCAGTTTAGCGTAACTATTTCATCATCAAGCGTAAAGGGAGCATTATAGAAATTTGGGCCCTGCGGGTTCAGCGCAAAGACACTACGTCCTTTCCTGCTCAGGGGTCACCACGGCTAAACTATGGGAAAAAGCAGTTTAGTAGAATTCCCGGTAGGCTTTTCGAGCCCAAAACGATATTACTACTTTGAAGCATGGTAGAGAGAATTTAATATTTTGGTGGTGATTTCAGTTGCTGGCTCAGGAAGATTACTTGTCATTAAAGGCCGGTTGAAAATAGAGGATGTCGTCAAAAATTAGAGGAAAATCTTCCAGTATCAGCAAACGATTTGGGGCTTTGCAACGATTGGATCGTTCAAAAAGATAATGGTGTGAAGCCTAAGTCGAAATTAGCGACTGGCTGGCCCGGCGAAAATAATATCAAGGTTTTGCAATGGCTGTCTCAATTCTTTGGTACCACTTCCAACTTCACATTCTGAAGAGATGGTCAAATAATTTGAACGTTCTAGAGACAATTGCGTACAAAAAAATGGGAAAAATTGAAAAAAAAACAAATTCCAATTTAATTCGAAATTATGCAAAAATTTTAAATATGGTTATTGATAAAGGCTTTATAATAAGTTATTGAACAAAATGTTATGAATAATTTTGCACACGAATCTTCCCACAAATATTTGATTTTTGTCAGTTTTGAATGTAAACCGTGGTAAAAATAAATTAATAATTATATGATGTTATGTATATTAATAAAGTTTAAATAATATACAAATGATGCTACAAACCGATAACTGATAAGAAGAATATATTCAAAAAGCATCAGTCTTATTCTAATCGCTATGGTTACTTTTGAATACCAATGTATATATATATATATATATATATATATATATGAAAAATATTTCAAAACAAATGTATTAATACAAATGTATTAATTCCAGCAAAAATGCAAATGTATTAATTTCCAGCAAAAAAAGACGTAAATGCAGCTGATGAGGACTGATCAGATTTACGTTGTGAAACGTATCTGAAGAGTCTGAAACCTGGGTACTGCATTATCCTTACTCTGGGTTGTCCATTTTCGAATGTTCTTCCTAAGGTAAGACAAGTTTCTCATGTTTGTTGCACACACGCATTTTTGCCAGTATACACGCAGTGAAGCTATTCAATAGCGTCGTATTTATATCGATTGCTATTGTCCAGTAAATATCGGTGCCTTGTTGTACCACTCTTATGAATTTATATATATATATATATATATATATATGTGTGTGTGTGTGTGTTTGTATGTATATGTATGTATGTATATATATATGTGCATGTATGGATGTGCGTATGTATGTATCTAGGTATCTATATATGTATGTATATATACTGTAAAGAGGTTTGTTGGATAAGGGAGGAACAATGTGAAGAGATATATAAGTAAACTAGAAAAGTCAAAAAGTAAAAAGAACAAAAAGATGTTGATAAGGAGGGCTCCATGATCCCGCTGTAGCCCCTGTTCCGTTGAGTGGCTCTTATGAATACCTTGAAATCCTGGGTCGGGCACTACTTTAGCCTCTCTTTTTTATTGAAGTGTGCATATGTTCTTTAATTCGAACATGCAATGTCTTGATGTTTTTATCAGACAATATTTACCGAAACTACTTTATACGTATATATGTATGTG
>NC_068991.1:79413862-79414071 GCF_001194135.2 Octopus bimaculoides
TATATATATATATATATATATATATATATATATATGTGTGTGTGTGTGTATGTATATATGTATGTATATATGTTTACATTTTATTTTCATTCATTAATACTCTAGTTTCACACCACAATGATTACTGAAAAACAGACACTTTCGCTCTCTCCCTTCTCTCTCTCTCTCTCTCTCTCTCTCTCTCTCTCTCTCTCTCTCTCTCTCTCTCT
>NC_068991.1:79414138-79416441 GCF_001194135.2 Octopus bimaculoides
CTCTCTCTCTCTCTCTCTCTCTCTCTCTCTCTCTCTCTCTCTCTCTCTCTCTCTCTCACAGGTACACGAATGAACACTTAAAATTATAATCCATCATCTCAGACAGACAAAACTGGCAGCTGTTTCTATAAGGTAGTTTTCGTGTAAAGTGGTTTGAAAGTAATTGTTAAAAACTATAAGGTAATGAACGCAAAACTTTTTTTTTTTTAAATCGATATAATAATACAAAGAAAAACGTAAAATCTTACTAAAAATATCTAACATACAACATAAAACGATATAACAATTATTGTGAATAAGATTCATTCACAATATAATTTTGATTACTATTCAAATCAGGAACCGTTTTACCATATCTGTTGCCAAGACTTACTTGTTGCTCTACTCATCAGTATGAATTGAAGATGTTTGAGTAACGATTCTTGAGTTCTGGCAAAATGCCTTTCACTTTGTCTGTTTCAAGTCTTTTCTTTAGATATTCTTTATGAGGAGTAGCAACGAGTGAGAAATTTCGAAACAAAGAAGATAATGCCGCAGTAGTAACATTTACCCGAAAGTACCCGAAAGATCTTAAAACATTTTCAAATAAGTCTCGTGTGTATTGTTGCACGTTACTTGTTTTGCTGGTTTTAGTTAAACGAAGTCGCAACATCAAGGGAAGACAGAAATTTAAACGTATATTCAAGCATAGAGCAGGTAACTGCACATTCTATGATGTCCCTGCCTTATAAAATTATACTGGCATACACCCATACAAATATAAATAGGCTGAAGGAAAATCCTCGTCTTCTCTTCCTCCAACTATGACATTAATTTATCTTTCTCTCTCACTCTCTCTCTCCCTGTGTATACATACATACACACACACACACACACGCACACACACACACACACATATCGAGCCGGTGGTTTTGAGAATATGAAGCTCATTCACTGGTTCTCTGTCCCATTACATTATCATTAGTGAACTCGTAAACTGATTAACTAATTAATGGCTCATTTAATATCTGGAATAATCATTTTGTTTATCAGTACGGTGTTCTTTTATCACCATTCAAGATCCGAATGACAAAAACCTCACTGATGCAAACTTGGTGCGTCGTGGGGTTTTCTCTAAACGAGCAGCGAATGGTGACGAATGGACAGCGAGGAAACATGAAATTAATGGATTGCTAGATTAAACAATCAATCAGTTAGTGTGTTAGTTGATTTGTGAATTAATTAACTAATAGCAATACATGGCAAATAATCATTGAGTATTTCTTATTGTGAAAATGACCCTATGAAAACACTGCATGATATGTTCCAACATAAGTTTTCATATAAAGAAGCTGGCAAGAAAACCATATATACATTATAGGAAGTTAAAAGTTATGCTCGTTGCCGTTAAAAGTTATTGCCATTGAAGTAAAAATTATGAGCGCTTATGTTGCACCTATAAAGGGCTTAGCAGCATAGCTGACTCTTCGAACTGAAATGGTTGAAGGTGCATAATCTCTCTGCAAATAGACATAGACAAAGAAAAACGTAAAGGTTAGTCGGTTCTGTAAATAAAAAATAATTGTTCATGCTACCCTTTACATCGGCTCCGACCAAGGTAATTTTCGAAGGATCTGCGGCTGCTCGAAACGGAGGTATCTTTTAAAACCCAGGAATGAAGTATTTTGCTAATGCCCGCATCTAAAACGTCTACCACTTCAGAATTGGTACACCCCATTCGTTTAAATAATCCCGTCACTGATCCTTCAAATATCAGCACGACCAAAGCTGATGTAAGGGGGATGACCCCGTCTCGCAGCACAGGGAGTTATTTTTTATTTGCGAAACCAGCTGACAATTAGGTATTTCTTCCTCCAGTTTCTAGAGAGGTTATGCGCCTTCTGCCATTTGACACTGATTACTCGCATCCAATGCATAGCGCTCTGTAAGTGCTAAACCAATGGTCTCTGTTTGACCGGCCATAACTTTTAACTTCCTAAAAAATATATTAGTGCTCTAAATCTTTAGAGTGTGCTTCTTTTTCAGCCTAACATCGCATCATTCTCTCCTCAAAAATATAAATTTTCATCACGTTCTCGTTCCCGATTTTATGAACTAGGACTAAATTTACATGCAGATTAAAATGAGCTACACCCCCCCATCCAGCAGTTACATTCTGATTAGTGGTATGCCATAAGCAGTCAACTCTGTGTGACTGTGTATATATAGATGTGTGTATGTATATATATATATATATATGGGAGATTATACAAAAAATAACAACAGACGAGGACAGGTGGTGTAAATAACACATATATATGTAT
>NC_068991.1:79416451-79417164 GCF_001194135.2 Octopus bimaculoides
TGTGTGTGTGTGTGTGTGTGTGTGTGTGTGTGTGTGTGTGTGTAAACAGATAGATAGATAGTTAGGTGGTGGGGTGTGGTATGTGCTTTAATAAAGTAGTGAGTGTAAGATTGACAAACAGAGTCATACATACATACATACATACACATACGCACACATGCGCAGTCACACATACTCACACAAAGCACCGGGAATAAGTTTTATTTTAAAGCAATCTGTAATTTGAGACCGCATCCCTCTACTAATATAATAAGGAATTATCACTTGTTCGATTTAGTAAGCTATCTATTTATACGATTTGATTACGTACAATGGCATAGAAACCAGTATGTTTCAATTAGATATATAATAAACACGGTAAGGTGTTCATATTAATTGTATCTTCCATTGCATGGAATTCTGAACAGAGAATGTTAAAAAAGAAAATATAGCAAAAACTTTTCTCTGATGCATTCTACTTTCTGCTACTCTGAATACTTCAATTATGGTGTTCATATCGATTTTTCGCATTGCCTAAATGATGGGTGGCAAAAGGACGCACACCGTTCAATGGTATGCGGAATATTATTAGTTCATCTTTATATATTTTAAAAGGCCCTGGAGGTAGGAAAAGCAATTATATTTGTGATTAAATATGAACTCGAAGTTAAAAACATTCAGCAAGATTTGATATTCTAACGATACATACCTACGTATATATATAAATATATATA
>NC_068991.1:79417214-79422058 GCF_001194135.2 Octopus bimaculoides
GTGTATTTGTGTATGTGTGTGTATGCATATATACATATACATCTTTTTATGTAAACATTGTATACACATGCATATATATATATATATATATATATATATATAGGCTTAGACATATATTATTGCTGGAAATGCTATAAATACAAGTAAAATATCCCTCTAGGTGGTGAGCTGACAAAATGGTTGGCACGTCGAACAAAATGCATAACGGCATTTCTTCGAGGTGTGTACTTTCTGGTTTGAAATCTCGTTGAACCCTATTTGGCCTTTCATTCCTTGTCGCCTCCCTTGAAACTGGCTGGCCTTAAACCTTGCAACAGACATGCGTCTCGTTTAGGGATCTTGTCATGAAAACCTGATAAAAGACAGTATGTGCTCTAGGGTTTCCAGAAAAGTTCCTTCAAATAAATATCCTAGGAGTAGAAGAAAGTGAACCTTTGACGATTTGATCGTAAATATATAATATTTGAATAATATAGAAAGGTCAGGTGGATAATGGCTGGAATTTCTATTCGTTATAGATTTGCTGGCAAAGAAGAGTCAAAGAAATAAAGAGCAACTTCAGCAGACACACACATACACACTTACACAAACACACACATACACACATGTACGTATGTTTGTATGTATAGATCCGTATATGCAAAAGGTAAAGAAATATCATCATATATATGAATCGCTTTCTCTCCACGTCTCCTCTCCCTCTCTCGCTATGTATATATTTATATATATATATATAAAGAGAGAGAGAGTGAGAGAGCAAAGAAGTGAATCATCTGTTGCGAGCATGGACGATTGCTAGCGGCGATCCTCCAAACAACATCATCGCTGCTGCACTGAAGAATAATGGTTTCTGTAGAACCATTGAGCAGATAGAGCGGAAGAAAAACGAATTCATCCGAACTTATGTCATTATTGGACACCCTTGATGTCATCATCGAAAATCACTGCGGCAAGCCTGATTTTCCAGCATATCTATGACGGATAGAAATTCTAGCCAAGCAAAAACCAGAAGTCTTTTTGACCCAGTGGTCTCTCAAAAGAACGGATTCCCCACCCCTGTGAACAACCAGGCTGATAACAATCAGAAGTCCCTATGTGTCAGTGGTCCTATAAAGCAATGGAGTCCTCACCCCATTGAAAAACCAGAGGAATGCAAGTGCTGCCAACAGGAAAGAAAGAAAGAACACGAGCACAAACATAAAGAAAGAAGGGGAGAAAAAGGAAACGGAAAATATGAAATAACTAAAACCGAAACCTGAAACCACCAAAGAAAAACCAGAAAACTCAAATATGGACGCTCCAATGGAACTTGAACCCTAGAGGAGAGAAGAAATTCGCAGTGAAGTCAAGGACATGGAAATTTTCCCTGCAAGACAAATGTTGGCAGGAGGAAGACGGTACAAACTGCCGGTTTGTTACACCGAGACCCCACCAAAACTACAGGAGCCTAAAGAAGAAATACTTCCCCGTGGAATGGTACGAGTCGTCTCCAAGGAGAAAACATTCAAATTCAGTGCGCTCTTTAGATGTTATGCGGAAGGTAGCAGCTGAACAAGAGTCTTTTTTGTGCATGGTGCAGAAGATTGGACAGCAGCTGACCTACCTACATCAAGCGCTAACAAGGAACCTTGCCTACCACTGCTAAGACCACCACAATCAACAGACACGGGATGGTCTGCTCAGTGTTCACGCCAATATTTTTACTAAATATTGGGGACCTGTTGCATCACAACAACAAAAGCAATTTTTTTTCCTGAGAGACCTTGCTCCATGCAATCAAGCCCTATGCACAGCACTCGTGGAAACTCGTCTGAGCCTTGATATTGTGGATACAGAAGTACAAGTACCTAAATATACCATACTGCGAACAGACAGAAGGGAAAGGAGTCATGGTGGAGTTGCTGTATACATCCGTGAAGACCTCATACCTAGGGCTTACTGTCATACACAAATTCAGTATCTGACACTCTAATTGTATACAGAAGACAAAACAATAGCTATATGCAATGCATATCGCCCACTGGATGCTCCAAACCACATAGCAAAGTTTGAAGATTGCTTCACAAGAATTAAAGAAATCCTCATCGAACTGGAATATCACGTGAGCGTATTTCTTATGGGTGGTTTCAGCTTCCCCAATGTCAAATGGCCCGAGGGCCTCATGCTCTCAGGAATGACTCATTGCAAACAAGCGCAGGTAGGGCTCCTGCTCAATCTCACCAATGCCCTATTTATGGAGCAAATTGTGCTCAGACTAATTAGGGCGAATAACATTTTGGATATCTGCTGCACAAACAATATGGACGTCTCTCCACATCAGACATTGGCCATGAAACTAGACTATTTCATGTCTGTTATGCGAACCATATGTTAGAAATACGTCCTAGAGCACAAGGCTAACACAAAAAAAAGAACAAGATGCCAAGGGAGAAGAAGGACCCCATGAGACGACGGACGAAGGTTGCAAATCACTTCAACCAACATTCCAAAAGTAGTGATAGGTCCCGCCTAAAAACAACATTGATAGAGATTGACAAAAGCCTGCAACAATCCTTTGTGAGGGAGAGAGAAGACAGAAAAAGCCTGAGTTATAAATCATTAAGTCAAACTCAAAAGCCTTCTTTCATTATGCAGTCCGCTCTTCAGATGTGATGTGCAAGGCAGCAGCTGAGCAAGAGACTTTTTGTGCATAGCGCAAAGGATTGTGCCTCAGTACACTGCAAAATAGGACCCCAAATAAGACTCCAAAAGGATGGCTCCCTCACAGATAGTCCAACGAGGATCAGTGAGGTACTGAATGACCAGTTCAAAAGTGTCTTTACCACCCCGTTGGAACACAGACAAGTGAATGAACCAGTGGACTTCTTTGCCGCCTCACCTATAACCAGCGAGGCAGTTACGATGGATGACATCGACATTAGCGAAGAAAATATACTACGAGCCATAGATGGGGTGCACGCAAACTCAACTGCTGGTCTTGATGGTTTCCCAGCGCTCCTCCTCAAATCGTGTAAGCGTGCCCTGGTGAAACCACTACAGATTCTCTTACAGAACTTTCTTGCAAATGGTAGGCTGCTAAGCAAACTCAAGAAGGTAATAATATTCCCAATCCATAAAGGAGGAAGCAGAGCAAATGCCAAAAACTATAGGCCTATCTCTCTGACTCAGCAAAGTCATGGAACAAATGGTCAGAGGGAAACTAATCGCATTCTTTGAAGAAAACGACTTGCTGACTGATACCCAGCATGGTTTTCGACCAGGTAGGAGCTACCTGACCCAGCTCTTACAACATTATGATAGGGTGTTGAGGCAGTTACTCAACAACTCAAATGTTGACATAATATCCCTTGACTTTGCAAAATCTTTTGACAAAGTGGATTTGGTATGATATGCCACAAGCCGCGTGATCTTGGCATAGCTGGACAACTTCGAGAGTGGTTACATGACTTTCTGAAACATAGAAGTCAGGCAGTAGTAACCAATGGAACCACTTCTATGAAAACACAAATAGTGAGCGGTGTTCCACAGGGCACTGTCTTGGGACCACTGATTTTTATAGTGGCCCACTCAGATATACTTTCCGCTGCGCGGTGAGCCACCCTTGCTAGCTATAGCTATGCAGACGATACGAAAGTCTCTCAGAAAATATAGAACCCCAGCAACGTTGCACATCTGCAGTAGGAGTTGTGCTGAATTTACAGATGGACTGAGGGCAATAATATGCGGTTTAATGCTGAAAACCTTCAAGCCCTGCGCTACCAGCGTCCAAAACTGAATATAAAACTTACAGGGTACACTAGTCCACAGGGAATTACAATCCCAGAGCCTAAATCAGTGAGGGAACTGGGTATCAACATGAGTGATGATACCTCTTTCCAAGTGCACATTACCAGGATGGCGACAAAGTGCAGACGACTGGCTGGATAGATCCTGAGAACACAACCATCCATCAGCAAGAAGTGTTTGGACATTCCACGTTCCCACACTGTATAATCTGTATTTCCTGCTTACGTGTTTTCTTTTTTGTGTTCCTCCTACTGTTGTGAACAACCGTCAGCTGTGGGCTGCTGAACTGCTTGACGGTAGAACATTCATTTTGTGGTCATCATATCTTGATCTTTCCCAGATTTCTGACTTAGAGGAAATCCTTCAAGCAGAAAAACCTTTCAGCTAGAGATGGATGCTCAGTTGCTTGTAACCTCGCTCAAGGATGCAGTTGTGGTGTCATCAATTAAGCGACATTAGGTGGGCTTTCAGCTGCCTACCTGCAAATTTGTGAATGTCCTCCCAGCTCGTGGGATTTGAAGAGATATTTGTACATTTTGATGACAATGGTACACGTTTGTACGACACTTATAAAAGCTTCTGCTTCCCAACAACGTGGTATTCAGTGACAAACCAAAGCATGATGACTGAATATTGAGGCTGCATGCTTTATTGTCGCGGATTTTGACCTTTCCGTTGCTGTTGTCAAATAGTACGACACACGCGACTAAAATGGCTGTTGACCCAGAAGAGTTCTTCCGACCTTTGACAGGGACTGCCTTATCATGCAGCTGGGTGTCCAAAGATAATGCTCTTTACTAAGCGTTTTGCTGAGTTTGCCGGATTATTCACCACGGCCCGACCATGCAACAGATTTCGGTTAGCGTTACATGTCACCAGTAGTGCTCTAGAACGCGATCTGACATACACAGACAGACAGATGCACGCACACATATATACATGTGAATGCGCACAGCTGTATATACATACATACATACATACATACATACATACGTACATATATACATGCATACATACATACATATATACATGCATACATACATACATACATATATATC
>NC_068991.1:79422068-79423257 GCF_001194135.2 Octopus bimaculoides
TATATATATATATATATATATATATATATATATATATATATATCTTCGAAGTGATAGTAAGTAATTTTACAATCCACGCACGCACACACACATACACACACATACTCACACACACACGCGCACACTCACACACACACACATGCATGGAGCCATACGTCCGTATGTCAATTAAGTACTATTGTATTTTCGTTGCTGAAATATTAATTTCTTTAATCAATAATCAAACTCTGCTCTCAAGTTGCCAAAATGAAATTTAGCGTGACTCTATTGGGTTATTAAACAGTTCTTCTGGCACCAAAGAAACGTCGAGCGTGAGGTTGTTGCAACTACGTTTCGTTGGTTTATTCATCAACAAACAATGACTGTGTCTGATCTTATATGACTGTGTGCGATCATTTTCCTTTGTTGTTGACGTCTGAATATGTGTTAAAATTCGTTTTGAATTTTTCTCTAAATAATGTAAATGTGTTGTCTCTCCTTGACATTAAATCCCCTCTAGCCTTCTTTCTCTTCTCTGTCTTTCTGACAATCTGCCTGTGCGTGTCACTCTTTCTCTCTCTCTTCCCTCTCTCAGACACATACATAGACATATACGTGTAAATACATACGCACACACACACACACACATACATACATCTATATAACAGCCCACTAACTATATATATATATATATGTAAATATATGTATACGTATATGTATATGCATGTAGATAATCGGATATGAATGTAAGCAGATAGACATACAGACGGATAGGTACATGGGTAATATGAACAGACAAGCACACATACACACATACTTATGCAAATGAAAACTGAAACACATAACCATATACACTCACACTTCACTTCACATAAGGACACATGGAGACACACATCCATAAATACAGATAGAGTACATACCCATACACAGACACACTCAGACATGCACACACACACATACACACACACACATGCAAACGCACACACTCGGATAACGGATAGAGTCATCGACTATTGTAAAGGTTGCAAGACGCAACGAAAATTTTAGGAAAAATAGATAAATGAGTGGAAACTTTACCGGTGAGTGTGTTAAATGATAAGGCACTGAAAGAGAATGACTCTCCCCAGACACAACAAAATATGCTTCAACACACAAAATCACATAAAGAATCTTACATACTAAATCCCAAACCGAAGTATATATATATATA
>NC_068991.1:79424686-79432107 GCF_001194135.2 Octopus bimaculoides
CCACACCCACACACACACACACACACACACACACACACACATATATATATATATATATATATATATATATATATATATACGTAAACAGTGTCATTCCGATGTAAATATATATACATGCGAATGCCTTCCTCAGAGTGAGTGTGTATGAGCTTATGTGTACATATCAGTGGATTCTGTTTGAACTTCTCTAGTATTTCAATATTGATATTGATAATATTTCCTGTGAGTTATTCATCACTGTTTATAACAATACATATAATATCACATAGAGATTTCAGTTAGCACATCAAGAGGCTTCCTCTCGGTATTAACTCACAGAATATCACATGGTGAGTTACAGTATAGTTAACAACGTCGATAACGTCACTCAGAGAGATTCACTCAGCGATAAAATAGAAAAATAACGCGATGACATATATTTCACTTTGTCTTGTCGTTAGATACAATAAAAGGTAGCATCATATTGTATTGAATATGGCCGAGAATAATTGAAACGGTGTTAGTGCGATATATTACATTCGAAGTATGAAGTATGAGAGAAATGATGAGTTCTATCTAGACGTAATAACACTGTCATTAAAGCAAAGATCTTAAGGTAATATTGTTGACATAGATAGGGTTAAGTCGAGAAGTAAGATCTCGCCAGGTCGAACTTGCCAACGAATTGTATTAAAAGTTCTTGATCAAAGAATCAATATTTCAGCATAAAATTTATCTTCCTATCAAAATGTAAAGTGATGCACCAATGGGGATAGAAAGAAAATAATAATGGAACTTTTTTTTTTCTTCGAGAGGTGAATAGATAGGAAGCCAGTAACGATAGTGTTTCTTAAACGTAGGTGGCCCGCGAGAATAGAAAATCCGACAGACAACACGCTAAGATTGACACAAGATGCTTTAAAATATTCAATTATGCTCCAACACACTGATGAAGAGGAATAATTATTTTGATGCAAATCACTTTTGCCATCTGCTGAATAAAAACAGTACAAAAAATTTTCACTGCATGTATGTATGTATGCATGTATGTATGTATGTGTGTATGTATGTATTTTTGTATGTATGTATTTTTGTATGTATGTATATATATATATATATATATATATATATATATGATTCAGTGAAAGAGGTGCAGGAAGAAAGTCAGCTTCAATCAATCCGTAGTAAAAATAAGAAACAACTTTCAGGGACAATAGTGGTTTACAGAGACATATGTAGCCCGGATCTTACCTACGCCATTCCTTAACTCTTGTATATATATATATGTTTGTATGTATACACGTGGCATTGTTATGATTCTTTATAGAATAATCCAGAGCGAAATATATCAACAGCTACATGAACCCACAAGCCTGACCAGTTTCATAACTGAAAACGTATGAAACATTCGGACCTTGAATCACTCTGTTGTTTCTTGTGGATACTAATACTGTTCGGTTCTTACTCTCCTGTTTTTGCTACCACTTTAACCCTCCGTAAAAATCCCTAATTTTATTTAATTTGCTTTGTGGGAAGAACTGTTTTAACTAAGTCGCGTCTTGTCCCAACCTTTAAAACGCGGAGTTGATAAAGCCCGGGACAACTGATGAAGGGATTCTTCTTTATGTTGCCTGTCTCCTTTCTCTATTTGCTTCTTTCTTTGCTCGAAAAAAAGTTCGTTTTCCATGTTTTTGCTTTTTATGTTCTCGTTTTACATTTTGTTCACGTTTTGTTGACGTCCTGTACCCATATATGCATGTATATATACATACATATATATATATATACGTGTGTGTGTGTGTGTGTGTGTGTGTGTGTGTGTGTGTGTGCGTGCGTGTGTGTATGTGTGTGTGTCTGTCTGTTTGTTTGTATGTATCTCACTAGTGAGTTTATTTGAAGATTTCTTGCCAATAGAGAAAAAGCCGATTTCTAACATCGTCCCAAGGCTACTTCATTAGAATTTCAACAACAGCAACAGGGTATTTTTATTTGTATGTATGTATATGTGTAGATATATAGTGTTATATCTAGACATACGCTTATATACTTAAATGATATACTTCTGGAAAGTTTTACAGATTTTTACAGTTCTAGTGATGTCTTGGATCTGTAATCTTTAAATCAGCTTTGTCCTTTCTGCTTGAGAATCCTAATTTCTGTTATGTATGTATGTATGTATGTATGCATTCATGTATTGTTGAAGGGACTGTGTGTGTCGAAACCCATGGATTAGGATCAAACGCGTGTCTCAGTTTAACTGTATTGCCATTGGTAATGATCTAACACTCAATAAATACAGCATGAACAGTACGGTGTTCTAAATTGTGTTTTCTTGACAAGGAAAACCCAGGTGACCAGGAATCAAAAGTAAACAGGTAATATTGGACATATTCTTGACAGTTGTGTTACTGCAAATAGCGTTGTGTCAAATTCATATGTCGTCAGGCTTTGGATTGCAATAATTTCCATTTTACATCATTAACTTTTTTAAATGCAATAAAACATGTAACATCAAAGTCTCTTGATGCATCAAATCAGCATACGCCTATTGAGAAAGCCCATCAGAATAGCCATTACATTATACATGTTTCATGGATTGCGAATTTGCATTAAAATAATTAAGTGAAATGTAGAACAATATAATATCATTATTTCTGATTACTTTGTTAATTTTATTTACATGAAATATACAGGTTTACATTCATTGTGGACGACCACATTTATTGTAAAGGATTGTAAGCAGAAGGATTCTACGACGAAGCTTCACATAACTCAATTGGATCTGTAAGCGGAATGAAATTCTCTCCGAAATGCTTCCCTCACTATGTAATGGCCGGTCTCATTTGCACACGGCCGCCAGCTTTAGCAAGTAGATATCTCCCTCTCCTTCCCCGTCTGTCTTTCTGTCTGTCTGTCTGTCTGTCTGTCTGTCTGTCTGTCTGTCTCTGTCTCTCTCTCTCTCTCTCTCTCTCTCTCTCTCTCTCTCTCTCTCTCGCTCTCTCGCTCGCTCGTTCTCTCCGTATGTACGCACATTATATCTATTTTGATGTAAGGTTTTATAGAGAATCAACAGGACATTAAATTAAAGAATCACTCAATGCTTTACAGTATTGCGCAAATGTTTTTTATTTTCAAAAGAAGCTGAGAGTGACCTCGAAGTTTCGACTTCCTCAGCGAAATTGTTCATGGTGAGTAATCCGAAATTCTGGTGTCACCATCGATCTTTCCTTTGTTTTCTTCCAGCCAAGACTTGAATCCCATTGACTATGCCATATGACACAAATTTGAATACTCCACCAATAGAACTTCACATCTGAGTGTTGATCATCTTAAGCCAGTCCTGAGGGAAGAGTGTGACATGTCTGAGTGCTTCACCATGAAGAGTTGTGACGCCTTCAGACGGCGTTTGAAGGCTGTGTGTACAATGAAGGCGAACATATTGAATAAATTGTCTCTTCATATCCCCAAAAACTTGTGTTGAAATTATGTTCATGCCAGCTTGCTGGTTGTTGCAAAATAAACAATTTGGTGAATTATCTATTATTTTCCAAGATTTGGTTCCCAACCCTGTACATATGTATGCATGTAGTTAAAAGTAAATAAGTACAGTGGTTCTATATTTGTGATTGAATAAATATTTATTTTAGGAAAGCTGTGAGTTGGCAGAATAGTTAGCGTTCCAGGTAAAATGCTTAGCAGCATTTTGTCAGTCTTTACGTTCAAATTGCGACTAGTTTCTCGTTGCTTTTGGGGGTCGATAAAATACATCGAGTCGATGTAATCGACTTATTCCCTCCATCCAATTGAATATTAAAAGCAAAAAAATTGAAAATTCGAACGCGGCATCAAGGTATTAATAACCTTCTTCACTGTCATTTTTCCTTAATTAATTTTATTTATTTACTTATTTATGTGTATTTGCTAGAAGCATTTTCTCTAATTGTATTAGTGTTATACACAATAGCAAATAGATGCCATTAATACATAATATTTCGTGTGCAAAATTTATTGAAACACTGCAGAACTGATGTTTTGTTGTTTATGAATGAATATTTATTTGAATGTGTGTCACACAGGTTAATTTCATTATATATTGATGTTGCCTCATAATTTTAGCGTAAATTTGGATTAAAGAAGCTAACTCTTGATTGGTTGTCTCTGTATGAAAAAGAATGAGCAAGACTAAACGAAAAGGGAATTTTGAAGACGTGACAACACGTATATGATTATGGAACATTATTGTTAATGGCGCGACGTAAGGGTGAAAATCTTCTTAATAAGAACAAAATAGCATTGTATGAAAAACATCGAAAACTCACAGCTTTGTTCTAGAGATTCTAACCTTTTGCTGTAGATGCATTATTGGTAGGTATTTGTTATATTGTATGAAGCGATTGAGTGATTGTCTTACGGTGGTAACTATTTCGATTAATGACTTTTAACACAAAAGAGACTGTAGCGATGATTATTTGATTGAATATGGAGAATCGTTAATATCGACTGCCTTTACACCAAAAAGAAAACACTGGCCTCCTGCCTAAACCAGGAACCCTTAAAAATTAAATAAGATTGAATAAAATATCAAATGAACTCATCTGCAAACATATCACCGACAAACAGACAACAATAGCTAAAACTAAAATCTTGTTTGTTTATCGATTTGAGAAAGAACTTCCTTCATTTCAATTTGTACCCTTTTCAATTTCAAGATTTCCATTGTTCCCCTTTTTTCATTCTTGTTCATCTTTTCACCATTGATTGTTCGAGATTCTGTAATTCATAAATCTATTTTTTACAACTATCACAGCTTTGATGATTGTTGGTATCTTTTATGAAACTTGTTTGGAAACGTGAGTGATTGTGTATGTATGTATGTATATATATATATGTGTGTATGTGTGTGTGTGTGTGTGTGTGCGTGTGTGTGTGTGTGTGTGTGTGTGTGTGTGTGTGTGTGTGTGTGTGTGTGTGTGTGTGTGTGTGTGTGTGTGTGTTTAAATTTCTCATCCGACGATCCATTGTTACGTTTGATATTCTCCTGTGAAACAAGCGTTTTTATTTTTCATGTTATATCTTATCAACACTGTGTATTTATCAACACTGTGTATTTATCAACACTGTGTATTTAATCCATTTTTTTTCTAAATATTCATTTGTTATAGTTAATGTCTATCAGTATGTCTTTCTCTATGTTGACCTTCGAAGAAGAATTTTGTTTTCAGAATTAGTATTAATATTATTTCTAATTATACATTATTCATAATCGTGTTTACAAAGAATTACATTATTTAACTGAAGTATTTATCAAACTTATCCGTAACTTTATAGTAAAATCTGTTAACTTCTTATTGAGAGATTTGGCTGTTTGTGTTTAGGTTCGAAACAGCTATATTTGATTTCATAATTTTTAATGTTAATATGTCATTTTGTATGACCTTATCACATGTTTATTGACGCAGAATACACGGAACACTAATTCAGTGTCAAAGGTTATTATCCAAATTTAAATGGACTCAAACTTGAATTTAAAACAGTGTCAAAAGATTATACTGTCTCCGATAAGATCAAGATTAACTTCTTGAGACGTATTTGATAGATCGCACTTGTTCTCAAATATTTGGAGATAGAAAATCAATAGAGTCACAGAAAGAATGGCCAGACAATTGTAACATTTTGGATACTCCTGTCCACAAAATAAGTGTTATTTTAATCATTTTCGACACTCTACTGTGTACACTAACATAGATAAAATGAAGATTTTACGATCTGTGAATGGAAAGGAACAACAATGTTCCTTTTCCGAAAACTATTGGGGCAAAATACCTTGCACAATACTATAACATGACCTCAACTTGAAATTCACAGAACTCTATCCGAAAGAAATAAAATTAGACTTACAAAAACATTGACGAAGATTGGAATTAGCATTAACGTTTAGAATTGGAACAGCAATTTCTATTTATGTAATAGTTCAAGACAAAAACCAACCACGGAGCACACTGTACTCATAAAGACACACACGACAAACGCGACACACAGAGGTTCATACACTCAGTGCAAATCTCCCTACACATGGACCGTTTCACATTTCTTTAGGCTACTCAGATGGTAAAAATAAGTAACTCATCGACAGACCTGTGTACCGATAAAGAAGCACACTCTAAAGCATGAGAACTGTAATGTATTCTTCGGGAAGTTAAAAGTTAAGGCCGGCCAAAGTGTGAGCAATGGTTTCAGACCTATAAAGTGCTTAGCTGTAAACGCTCTCGCTAGAGCCATATGGCTGAAGGCGTATAACCACTTTAGAAATTGGAGGAGGAAATACGTAAGAGTCTGTTGGTTTTCTAAGCAAAAAATAATTGTCCATGCTGCAGGTGAAACAGGTTTAGCGTAAACAGATTTAGCAGACCATATTTAGCGGAACGAGGTTGTACGCCTCTCATTGGCTCTGGTCGCGGCGATATTCTTCGAAGGATCTGTGGAGGGACTATTCAATGAATGGAAATCCAAGATCTGAAGTGGGAAACATTTTAGATAGGGGCATTGACTGAATATTTATTTCCTTGCGTTTAAAAATGTCCCCTGATCGGACGAGTTTTTTTTTTTTTGGGGGGGGGGTTCTTGCCTTCTCTGCCAAGGAACACTTACATCATTTGCTCTCATTTATATAAACCCACGGTTATTCAAGGATTTTCCATTTATGTATGGGGTTCCTTCTTCTTTTAAGTGCCATGTGTTTGGACACGAATGTGACGTCGCACCTTCTTGATAGTCCTAAAAGAGGGCTTATGGTTCTCCAGCCGTTGCGTAAACGGTGATGCGGCTGAACCGGAGTTTTTTCCTGTCTGTGTATTGAATGTGCTACCGCCGGCAACGTTTATTTCGCTAACTCTGGGTCTGATGTCACGGTTGTTGGTGCTGGAGTCGCAGACGGTGCTGATATTTCTAGACATGATTCTGGTGAATCCGTTGTTACTGGCGTAGCAACCATTCAGTCAATGCTCTCATATAAAACATTTCCTACTTCAGATTTCGAAAACCCCGTTACGCCTGCAGCACAGACATTTATTTTCTGTTTACGAAACCAACTGAACGTTGAGTATTTCTTCCTCCAGTTTCTAGAGATGCAATGTGCCTTCAGTCATTTGACGCTCACTAGTTGCCTATACTGCTAAAGCTTTAATAGGTGTGAAACCAATGGTCACTCTATGACCGGACATAACCTTTAACTTCCCAAGTAATATATATATATATGGAAATGGATGAGTGAAATTTCCTTTGTTTACAGTTAACACGGAAAATGCAATAAACAGCTACCAGGGTAACAAAATTTACGCACGTAATAAGGATGCAGCAATGTTGTCTTCGAAACATATGTCAGAAGTAAAAGAATTTAAATAACACCTGCGTTTAACTCCATATATATATATATATATATATAT
>NC_068991.1:79432117-79434715 GCF_001194135.2 Octopus bimaculoides
ATATATAATGTAGTTGTATGCTGTCAACTTAATGTCATAGTCCCCTGAAGTGAATAATACTACTGTTGGTTAGACCTAGGAAGCTGCACCACTTCCTGTTAGACTTGACACATTTCCTGTGTCCTTATGTTTACAAAGGGGAGAGAAGCACCTCCACTTAGGAAAGTAAGCCTGCATCCAGAGGCATGCTTCTGAGTCTTTGCTCGTCATCGGTCTGGAGTAGCAATGGCCTGCTAGTCGGATATGCCTGTCAAGCTCTCGTAAACGTATAATAATTCTAGTGAAACACATTCACTGATTTATATATATATATATATACATATGGTAAGACCTCTGTGAAGCCTTCAAAAACTACAACTCCAGGTAAAGACAAGAAATCAGTCGAATGAGAATGAGTTGAAGTTATGAAACTATAAAGGTCGAGATGATTGTCAGAGATATTTCGCGGTGAGTCAGAAAAGCGGTGAGGTGGTGTTGAGCCAAAATAGGGGCTCAATATTTACAGATGTGGCTGGGGTTTAGATCTTCATGAAGTACATGTTTAAATAGGTGCAATACATAACTTTGGCCTCAGAAGAATATTCACGTGTGGCCTTTTATGAAAGCATAATAAAATATCTAAAAACTGTGTTCGATGATCAAACTTAGTTTCATACTAATGTTATATTTTCCTAACTATAATGCCAATAATATTGATATTTTGTACTGAATAGTAATTATGATATCTGCTTTTTACACATTTTACCAATTTCAAAACTCTCTTAAATTGAACTTGGAAGTAAATGGATGGGATGGCGGTGGACAAGAAAATTATAAAATGGTAACGTGCTATAAATATATTTCCTCACTGTTATATTAATTTATCTTTCAATTTAATTATGCAATTTTGTTTTTAATTGTATTAATATATGTAATTACATTAGTGTGTCACGTTCAATGGCAATTAGATGTAAATAATGTATATCAATTCATTCACAGGTAGGAAATTATTGTGTAGTAGTATGTCTTCAAGATGCATACATATATCACATACAGGTTCGTATCAATTAAGCGTTATATAAAATTATATAAAATTAAGCGTTATATGAAAGTGGTGAGTTGTCCTATTAGTTAAAGTGTTGGAAAAAACGGTTTTGCGGCATTTTTCTTTACGTCGTGGGCCGAACTTCTGTCGAAGAACATTTCAATCTTTCGGTAATAATTACTCTGTTCGATGGTATTGACTCACCGCCGATCATCAAAATAACCGGCCTGATGCCTTAATGAGAAACCGTTAAAAACTCTCACATGACTTATACGTGCTTGGCACACCTGAAGAATGAATGGCAGCATAATATCACTTCATACTGGTTTCAACTTTTGGCATATAGTCAGCATGTTCGGGTGGGGGGAACACGATTACATCGACATCAGTCTTCAAGTGGTACTTTTTTTATTGACCCAGATGAAAGACAAAGTCGACTTCGGCAGAATTTGAACTCAGAACGATAAGACGGACGAAATGCCGCTACGCATTTTGCCCGGTGAGTTAAAGATTCTACCAGCTCATAGTTTTAATACCACCTCATGTTAAATAATAAAATGTTGCGGGTCTTCTTGAAGCATCCCATACTATTACCTTAAAATCGTTAGCGTAATGGTAGATATTCGAATTTTGTGCTTAGATGAAATAGGTTGTTCATTGTTTATGTAGTGAATTATTTGTATTAATGACGTTAAATACAAAATGTCTGTAGCCGAAAAATTGCGTGTAATTGTTTATGAAATTAAATAAGATTCGATCAAGTTTCAAATTATCTCATCTGACAAGAAATGACCGAGGAACTTACAAATTTACTAAACCAGGAAATCTTTTGTTTCTTTATTTTCATTTTATAAATAGACGGAAATGTTTTCCAATCGTTCTTTTCAATTTGATTATCTTTTCATTGTGTTATATTTTGCAGCCAGTAACAATTTTTTTCAAGACTTTGTGAATTATAGATCTATTCTCTAGTTATCTCAACAGTAATGATTGTCAAATTTTTATGAATACTTTTCTCATTTAAAATTATTTGCGTATGCATAAATTTCTGACCCGCTGATGCATTCTTATATCTTAAACCTGATACTCTCTTGGCTTAAAACCATTTTGTTTTCGTTGTCTTCTCTTCAACAATTATATATTCGACACTTAACTCTCATTCAGAGATGCATCCGATAATGGTATGTTCAATTTATCTTAAAGCTAATATCTCGTCAAGAGAATTGCAATCACATGTTTTTGACGACGAAATAAATCAGACGGAAAATCATGAGAAATCAGAAGACGATGTCATGCGAAATTTTATTATTTATGTTCTGATTTAAACGGCTTCATCGCAGAATTTCCGCCATAAATTGTCGATAAAAAATACATTGTTTCTGATGAAGCGATCGAGATTAAATATCTAGAGAGTTTCACACACACACACACACAGACACACACACACACACACACACACACACACACACACACACACACACACACAGAAGCACGCACGCACGCACACACGTATATATAAGTATACACCTCTATATGCATACATACATACACACATATATATATATATATATATA
>NC_068991.1:79434785-79436427 GCF_001194135.2 Octopus bimaculoides
GTGTTTGTGTGTAAACGTTATTAGTTTGATGTGTAGATAGAATTAATAGTAATTCGTGAACGTTGAAAAATCATTGTGACAATTGTTTATTCCTTTCAGAAATGCGCAGGATACTTATTTCTTTAAAAATGACAGTGATCGGGAAGCTAATTTGCAGGTATATGAGATCATGTTTAACGTTCTAGAATGCAGCAAAGCAGAAATAAAACTAAGACCTAAAAATACGTAAATGGGATGTCACTTCAGAATTGGGCTTTCAAAATTTATTGAAGCACAAATCCCTTATACGATAGACTAATACGACAAACTCGTTTTGTGTAGCTCTCAAAGCATACAGACAATATAGCTTGTGCCAGGATTAACATTTGTAGTAATCATTGCTGTAATAGCAGTATCTTCTGGATATTTATTAGCTTCAAACACACGTGTTAAAATGCGCATGTGCACTCACACATTAATACTCAAAATATAATCTCCCTACCCATCACGTTCTTTCTACATCTGTCTATTTATGTCCATACACACACACACACACACACACACACACACACACACACACAACCACACACACACACACACACAAACACACACAAACACAGACACAAAGACAAACACACATATGTATTAGGTTTTTAACACAGTAACTGGTTTATTCACGGTTTATATACATTAAGCATAACATTAACACCACTCATTGATATTTGCGTTGGTCTGATGTCAAAAAGCATCATCAGTCCAGCAGTTATCAGGATTCAGGGTTTTTATGAGAAGATTAACAGTGAAAGGACCTCATCTTCTTTGGGTCTGTTGCAGAGTCAGTGAGCGGGCTTGTTCCAGAGGCAATTACCTGATATGTTAATTAACTCATAGCTGGGACTCTGACAGGTATTAATTCCTCTGATCAGTGTAGACATGGGTAAAATAGTGGCTGAGATGGTGTTTCACACTCCTCGAAACCCTAAAACATCCGAGCCAGGACCCCATTACCAGCTGCAGTAAAGGCATAGTCAACCCTAAAAACCATTAAATATATATGTATATATGTATATATGTCTCTCTCTCTCTCTCTCTCTCTCTCTCTGCATAACCGACTAAGGGCTAAAATATCCGTATATACCATCGGTATCCGTTACCAGTGTTATCCCCGGGCATTGCGGTGCAGGCACACACTATGCATGTAGAGTGCAGATAACAACAGGATAAACAAGAGTTTATCAGGAAACAATTATAAATAATCAGACTGACCTCGTAACTCCAAGATGGCAGATTATATGTTTTTAATTTATTGAGCTTCTAGACTTCTTTTCTAGGCCATGTTTCCTTTCCTATTTCTTCTTCTTTTTGTTCATATTGGACGCTCTTCATTTTTACTCCGTTCCTTAATTCGAATGTCCTATGAAGCTGAAAAATTTCATTTTCGCAATTATGTATAGACAGTGTTTGGCAACGGATGCGGAAACGACCTTAAGCTTTGTTACGGCGCTACTATGTTACGTCATACTTTGTATTTAAAAAAAATAAGCTATAAATGTGGTCCAGTCAAGGTGTTTGTTGATCTGAGGTTTTGTCCATTTTCTAACTACACACACACACACACACACACATATATATATATATATATATATTGGAAGGTTTGGAGGTG
>NC_068991.1:79436437-79439316 GCF_001194135.2 Octopus bimaculoides
TATATATATATATATATATATATATACACGAGCATGTACGTATTTGTTTTCGCTTCTCTATTTACTAGCGTACGCCATGAGTTGTATCTGTTGTTTATGTCAAACCGAAACATATTGGCCTAATAAATGTCGCGAATAAAGTACAGAATTGGAATAGTTACTGTGGTTGATATTATACACGCAAACTTAGCATAACTGCCGTTGAAATGTGAAAGTATTGTTACCACAATCGCAATCACATGTTATTCGTCGCAGAATAAATCAGATGTTTTCTTGCACACCGAGCCTTCCTTGTTCCTAAATTGCTTCGGACAAGAAAAGACTATCTACCACATCGCCATCTGAAACCTATAGCATGTTCAATGACGGCATATACAAATAAAGAAGCATTAATCTATTTTCCTTAAGATTAATATATAATACTTATCTTCAGGGCTTAATGGTAGGAATCTTCGACGAGGCCATTTATATTTGGCGAAAAACGATGAAAATATGTGATCTTCATTTAATATGATATTCATGTGATGATATTTGAGATTTTAAATTAAGATAAAATTGAACATATAAATATCAAACAATATTACAAGCGTCTTTATCTTATAATTTGATATTGAAATTGAAAACAAATAAGGATATGTAATGGACAAACAGACTTTGCTATACCGTTTGTGATAAGAGTGTGAAACGTTTGAAGTCAATACGTATCATTTTTTAATACATGTATTATTTCTTTACAAAACAGAACGGAAAACATAATTAACAATTAACATTAACACTAATTACTCAGGAAACAAAGCGTCATTTGACGGTGGGTATTCGGGGTGGAACAGGCATTGATAAATAATTTCTGTAATAAATTAATCATACTGAAAAAATCTGGATATATTTAAAAAGAAATATTTAAAAATATAAAATTGTTTAAATGTAGGAGATTGCCAAACGAAAATTATAGTAATGAAATGAATCATGAATCGAGAAATTTGTGCTCCATTAAATATTTTCAGAAATGCACATGGTACTTAAAGACGGAGCATTCCAAGAAATTTCAGAAAGACGCACATTTACAATGATGAATACATGAAGATAATTCAAGAAACAGTTAAAATGTTTAACTTGCAAAAAAAAAAAAAAAAAAAGAAAACCGAAAAGAAAACAAGAAAAGAAAACCAGAAAAGAAAATCAAGATAAATGTGTTTAGTAAATTTCTGTTAATTCACAACACAAAACAAAAACCGAAGAAGCGTTTCAATGGAGTTAGCTTCTTCTAGTTTCACTTTCCTGTAATTTGTTTTCAGATTAGACCACTCGAAACACGCTCCAATTTTATTTAATTTAATTAACATTCCGTGTCTCAACCTCTCTTGTTAAACCTCATAAATACAAGTCAAAGAACAAAGAAATGCTAGAGTAGGACTGACCTAGGGTTAAAAGCAATCAACAAAGCTTCGTCTAATGCTACGCCATAATATTTATCATTATTGTATCGATCGTTGGAGAACTCTCACAGCAGAAACATTGGGTAAACAGTGATATTTTGCTATTTCACACCTGCCCACCATGACAATTAATAAGCTGTTAAAAAGTCATATGCCTATAAGCACATCTATAAATTGCGCATTTTGCTCAAACTCTCCCTACTTATCCCTCCATCTTACAGTCTTGTCCCCAACTCCATGTGTTTCTGCATATTTTCCTAAAGCCTCTATAACCCGCACCAAAAATGAAAAAAAACCACGCACACAGAAGCTGAACGCGAATTAGTTTCTCTCTCTAATATCCTCTGGAAACAGGATTTAAATAACATTAATATATATATATATATATATATATATATATATATATATATATATATATATATATATATATGTGTGTGTGTGTGTGTATGTGTGTGTGTATGTGTGTGTGTGTGTGTGCGCGCACGCGCGTATATATATTTACCCTTCATCCTTTCAGAGTCGATAAAATAAATACCAGTTGGGAACTGGGGTAGAGGCAACCGATTTACCCCCTCCCTTGAAATTACTGGTCCCGTGCCATAATTTGAAATCAATATATGATACTTTTTAAACCAGCGTGAAACTAAAAGAGTGTATAAAAAAAGAATAACTTTCACACAACGTTTCATGTGAACGACTAAACGTTACGGTGTTACGTATTTCTGACACTGAATTGCCGCTGTGAATAATACTAATGTCATTAGAGAATATTTTCGTAAAATATTTAAATACTTAATTACAATAGGTCGTAAGGATATAATTTAATACGAGATTATTAGTATTTTAAAAAATTTCAAAATTTCAAATGAATTTAGGAAGCTTTTAAAAATAAATGACTGAGAAAAAATATAATAACTCTATTGTTTTAGTGCACGTGATCCTCTCTGTTGGCTCGGTGCACTTACTACGCAAAAGTAATTAGTTTTAGGAGTAGAATATTCATGCTTGTTACTGGCAGTTGGTTTTCACCATCCTTATTAATTACTACAAGTCGGAGGCCATACGCAAACAAAGAAAAGATGCTAAATAAACAAATATTTCTTAATCTGCAAAATAGGCATCTTGTACAGGAACACTTAAACTGCTGGAAATATTAGCGTATCATTTTAAAGTGATTCCAAGCAGTAATATCTGAGAGCGTGATAAGTTTCTTTCGGCTGGGATTCTCAAGTTTAAACTTCGACAATATATTCTTACCAATTCGAATATAAAAGGATCTGTTGAGAAATATTTGTTCAACTGTAAATATAGATTTAATCTAGAGTCCCATATAAATATTTACTTCTATATACATGTATGTGTGTGTGGGTGTATTTGTGTTTGTATACATAGGCACAAACACAGACACAGGCACATACACACATATATATATATATATATATA
>NC_068991.1:79439523-79440340 GCF_001194135.2 Octopus bimaculoides
ACACACACACACATATATATACACACACACACACACACACAGTAGCATATCTATGAATATATGTGTGTATATATATGTACAAAATGGGACAAGAACGCAAAACATCCAGACAGGTGATAGCTGAAAGGAACAACTAAACATCCAGACAAAGAAAACAAGGACGGGTCAATCGGAATTTTCTTTCCTTAGTCGAGTTCAAGATTATCCTTGCAATTTCGGCTGGTTATACTCGAGATTGCTCCAATCTGGCCAGCCCCAAGGAAAAACTAAGCTAAGAGCATTAGATTCCTTGGAAGAAAGCAGCAAATGTATACGAAAACAAGGACAGAAAAAAGGAGAAAGTTACGCAAATACAAATAACAGGACGTAACAACAGGTGTCTTTCGACTAAGGACAAATTAAATTAAGATGGCGTGTGTGGAAGTAAAGCCACACGGCAGAGATACAAGATTTCACAGGCACAGGGAAGAATATAGATGTTGCACGGACAACGGCGGAACCAAGAGAGAAAAGTCAGGCTTGGCCGAACACTAGTCACGTGGGGAGAGAAGAGAGGCAGATGGACAGAAGAAATAAGGAGGGGCGAGAAAAAATGGCAGGGACACAGTGAATTGAAAAGAAGAGGGAAAGTGAGCATGAAGAGAAGGCAATGAAATCTGAGAGAGGGGGAACGAAAGAACGAAGTGTGGAATGAACGAAATACGCATGAAAGGGCTGATAGAATGAAAGAAAGAATAAAAGAAAACAAGAATAGAGTCGTACAAGATTTAAAAGAATATAGTGGCACACACACACACACACACACACACACACACAC
>NC_068991.1:79441597-79442828 GCF_001194135.2 Octopus bimaculoides
ATATATATATATATATATATATATATATATATATATATATATAATATTATCCACCTCAAAATCATTAAAATATCTTTTTTTTTGCCATCACTTATATCAGACTATTACCTGTTCCCGACATCGCATTATTTATTAACCTGATGAGTTAATGCAATGCTTTTCAAAGTTGATTTGATGTGGGACCTTTAAACAGTCGTTCATAAATGTGCAGAACCCACATCTACGTTTTGCAGACACCTTACCATACCTTTAATTTTATTAAACCATTAAATAAAATGAAAGTAATTATGGTGAAAGAAATTATTGAACTTATTTTGAGTTAGTAGTGGAGGGATATGGCCTAGTCGTTAGGGCAGCGAACTCAGGGACGAGGGATCGCGGTTTCCAATCTCAGTTTCCGGGCGATGTGTGTGTTTATGAGCGAAATACCTAAGCACTAGGCAGCTCCGACTGAAGGTAACGGCTAAGTTGATATGAAAATAAGAGAATATTAATGAAATAGAGAAAATAGAGATTTTTCTGTTCGGGTGGTTTAGCTTCAGTTCAGGTCACAATGCTCTCTTTGTCTTCCTTTATGTAAAAGCTCACATGCAGCCATATGCCTAAATTTAACATACACATACAACATATGACCATATAAGGTATTAAATTCAAACGTGAAAAGAGGAAGGAAAATGTGGAGGGAAGAGAAAATATACAGACACAAAATTCTGAAATGCATATACACAATCCAACACACACACACACACACTCACACACACATACACACGCACACACGCACGCACACGCACGCTCACACACATGCACAAACGTATGTATATATGGGGAAGGGTGTTTCTGTGCGTGCGTACATACATACGCATAAATATACATGAGTACACAGACACATACATTTAAATATATATATGTATGTACTTGTATTTGTAAACATATATATACACACATATATATACACGCACACATACACACACACTCACATAAATCATTAATTACAAAAAGAAAAAGAAGACGGATTAAGATAAAAGAGAAGAGAAGAATGATAAAAATACACAAATCACATATACATACACATATATATGGCCATAATCCACAGATACATACGCATATACAGATATGTGAATACTCTCACGGGCAGAAAAAGTCAAACGAAATCCAACACGCAGAAATATTTGCATACGCACACAAGAACACACATGTAAATATATATATATATATATATATATATATATAT
>NC_068991.1:79443115-79452219 GCF_001194135.2 Octopus bimaculoides
CCATGTGCGCGACAAGTGATACCGCAGAGAATCTGCGTATACTAACAGGGCGTGAATAATTATAACAAATTAAAAAGGTAAAGGATTATCAATTTATTAATTAATAAATCAATGAGTTACAAGTGATGCTATCTGTGGGATTCTCAGCTTTTTTAGCTGTTATTTCTGAACTTCGGTATATAGCGAAGCAAATATTTGCTGATCCCTTAATTATGTGTATAAATATATATGAGCTTTTAAATAAGTTCTTCACCAATAATGGTGCTTTCATACCGATGGGCTTGGTAAAAATTATTAATTGTTATTTGATTTATTAATAAATTGATAATCCTTTACCCTTTTAATTTGTATATATATATATATATATATATATATATATATATAAACATGTGCACACGTAGACACACACTTGTAGACATTCACCTATATATTCAGATACACATATAAAGACACACACCCATATATGCTTACACACACAGACACACACACACACATACATATATACTTACATTCTTATATGAATATACGTGATGATAGCCTCATCTTGGCAGAGGATAACAGTTTCGCGTTCATTCTCATCGCTCTGATTTGCATTCATGTTTTGCTTGTACGTAGATTTTCCTGACAAAAGCCTGTATAACAGTAGTTTCCACTGACAGGCTTTGCAAAATGAGTGATACTATTTCGATTGCCGGTTTTATATCAGCGTGTTTCCTCTTGACGTGAGCTGCCTTTCCAACGGCATTGTCTTAAATGATGAAAGCCTCCTCTTCTCTTGGAGAAATACGTTATTATCATTCCGGGTGACAATTGACTTGTACGGAGTGGCTGCATGTTTCCATCATCTCCAGGACTGGAGCCTGAAAAGTGGATGCAGCCTAATGCCATACCCAGGGACAAATCTATATCTGCATATATATAAATACGCACATGTATATGTGTGTGTGTACGTGTGTGTATGTGTTTGTGTGTGTGTGCATGCCCATACACACACACATACACACACAAACATACAAACACATACAGATATAAGTCTTAGCAGTATTGAAGATGTCGTAATTTCTCAGATTGTGAGTGATGAGGAATGACATGTTTACAAGTTCATTTGCACTTGTTTCTGCTTGTTTTTCTTCTGACTTCTCTAGATGGCATGTTTTCGCTTTGATAAATCAATAAGTCTAGTCGAGTATTTTTGTTTTTCATGAAATATTTCAAATTCTTGTAATCATTTATCCCCCAAAATTAAGTCTATTACTTTGGTACAGACTTGCTTTGACAGTCAGATAGTATATTTCTTTTTGTATGTGAAGGATGGAACAGATGAAATTTCATGTGGTGCTGGGTTTCCAGCTGTTCATTATGACATTCAAGAATTGCTAGGTGAATGATTCTGGTAGTTGGAACTATAGATTTTACTTCTAAGAAACTCAGAGTTGCACATGTGAGGCTTCTTGTGTCGCAGTTGCCGTTCCGTTTATTTGTAAATAAATATTGTTGTCAAAGAATTATTTTCAAGTATAAATTTCAATCGTTCTAAAATAAAATTTCTCTGATAATTTTTTTCCGAATATGAGGTTTTTTTTTTACCAGATCTCGACTTGAATTCCTAGGTCATATGATATTTTGGTGAATAATATTACTACTTGATAGCACAGTAGCACAGTGTGAAATCTGAAGGTGGGCAAGGCTTTATACTGTACTCTACTACGTTCTTAACAGAATATACTATATATATATATATATATATATATATATATATGTGTGTGTGTGTGTGTGTGTGTGTGTGTGTGTGTGTGTGTGTGTGTGTGTGTGTGTGTGTGTGTGTGTGTGTTACGTCACTATTTGAGCTACTGATAACATGTAAACCAGTGCAACCAATGACATAATCTGGACGTCGGTGACCCAAAAAGTCTATTTATTAACGGCTCTGGCTTTCCGTTTTGTGCGCTTCAGGACAAAAGAAGAAAGCTTGTCAAAGGTCGAATGAAGACAACAGCTAGAGCTGAAAACCCATACTCTTTGTTTAAAGATGTCTCATATTGAAGGAAAATTCTAATTTAACACCTGGATTTCGTTTGCATCCAATAATGTAAACTTGCTTTTTCTTTGTAGCTAAACAAATACGTTGTTAAGACAGTGTTAACGGCTATGCGCCAGGCTTTTCCTCATTCAAAAAATCCCATTAGCCATAAGGTTGGTTTGATTTTAACATCATTATTATTTGTTGCATAATATGGAAAGCCATAGGCGAAAATGCAACGTATTCAATCAAAAATTCTATAATGGAATGAATAGATGTGTCAGCGCTGGTGTAGATCTCGAACCACAATTGCGCTACTCATATTTAAGACAACCACTGATAAGATTGCTGGAAATCGAGTAAACTTCATGTATGTTTGTATATGTATCCATGTATGTGCACTTGTGTGCTGGTCTTTAGATATTGAACACACACACACACACACACACACACACACACACACACACACACACACACACACACACACACGAGGTGCTAGTTTAAATACATCATTTACAGGTCGGTAAAATAAACGCTTTTGGCGAGATGAAAGAAGTTCCCTCTATATTTTATTAAACCTTATGATTAACGTGCTGCAGATTACAACCTCGTTATGGTATTAGAGATAACCCCTTGTTATGTTCAACTCCTTTCCTATATATTTCAATTTCCATTCTGTTCTTAGCGATTTCGCCTTTCAATTGTTGTGATCTATTAAGGAATATTCCATTCTCTGATTCATTTCTTCCCCGCATAGTTGTCATTCTATCAATGCACGATATTATCGATGGCCAACCACATAAAAGCATTTGCATATTCATAGTGTCATAAAGTAATTATTTTGTAGTATTTTATTTCTCTTTTCGTTTTGAGTGCAAGACTATTTTATTGTTCAAAATTTGACACACGCACATAGAAGCTTTGGACAATATTCCTCTTCTCAAATGATCTTGTAGCTTAAATCTACCAATAAAACCCGTTTAAATTGTCTTCTATAATTATTTATTGATTTAGTATTAATTTATTAAAATTACAATTGTATTAGTTACAATTATGCTAGCATATAAAACCAATAAAATAAACCAATGAAATAAAATAAACTAAAATTAAATATACCACCGTGAAAAAAATTATACATCCTTTGTAATAGATGATACGATATTAATTAGGCAAGTGTACCTGAGACAGGTAGGGAAAGAGAGAGAGTGAAAGAGAGACAGAGAGACAGAGAGAGATCTGTACAGTCTGGTTTTATCATGAGCTCATCATTGAAACACATTCTTCTTTAAGAATGTCCAAGTTATTATAGAGTTGGTAGTGTGCAATAACAGGAATAGTTAAAGAATAGTTAACTGAAGGACACCAACTGCAGGAAAAAGTTAAGATTAATGCTATCTTATTTAATGCAAATACATACCCTCTTTACACGAGGATATAGATAACAAGAAGTTACAAAATATTTAATCTGAAAGTATCGTGGCACTCGTTCCGTTACGACGACGAGGGTTTCAGTTGATCCGTGAAATGAACGTGCAAGTGGCTGAGTACTCCACAGACACGTGTACCATTAACGTAGTTCTCGGGAAGATTCAGCGTGACACAGAGTGAGACAAGGCTGGCCCTTTGAATTACAGGTACAACAGAAAGAGGAAAGTTGCGATGAAAGTGTACAGCAGGGTTCGACACCCCGCCCACCCCCTGCCGGAGCCTCGTGGTGCTTTAGGTGTTTTCGCTCAATAAACACTCACAATGCCCGGTCTGGGAATCGAACTTGCGATCCTACGACCGCCGTCATGGGGTTAAACTTCAGGTCCTGTTAGTATTTATTTTCGGTTGATTTTAATGAAGTGATGTGAAATCAAATGTCTTGTTGAGGTATACAATTTGATACCTTGTCCGAAAATCAAATAAAAGATCGCGAGCACGATGTTGTAATCATTGGATCATCTGTAATATCAATGAGCTAATAGAGAAAGCATACATACAGCGTGTGTTATCTCTAAAGTTTACCAGAACAAAACTGTTAAAACCTCAAATTTCCATATAAGCAATATCTTTGTATGCACAATATTTATTCGGATATATTTTGCTGCAAGACAACGGAAGTTTTAAATCAGAATTTTCATGATGGGGAGATAAATTCCAGCTATTCAGAACAGCGGTTTTACGGCAGTAGTTTTAGTGTGAAACAGTTTCGCCAGAATTACAGATTTAAACAGCACCCGAAACGCATGCCATGAGAAGTATTTCATGTTGGAGGTGCTTGTTTCTACTACCACTTCTGAAGTTTATTTGCATCATATACGCACACATACACGTACATGCACACACATGCGAACGTGCACACAACACCCGCACATAGGCAAATATCAGAAACTTATGTATTGTGTCTTATATGTATATATCTTTTACTTGTTCGATATTACCGTCTGCATATATATATATATATATATATATATATATATATATATCCATATAAATATGGTTGTGTGTTTATGTGTTTCAGTAATTATATACTCATATCCACATTTACTTGTCTGTGTATGCATGTACGTGTGTGATATTATTGTTGCACATTCTCCTGGAACAACATTGATTTTTAAAAAAAAAGATCGAAAGTAAGTGTTCCTTTGATTGACACAAGTGTAGCTTAACCATTAATCCCATTTATTCCTAATGGCATTTAAAATACGCCTATATTTACTTCTTTGCACACAAATATTTTGAGTATTCTTAAATCACTGAGAATATTTGGCGCCAAAAATCTCTGTTAGATTGATATTTGAATAAATATATTGCAGGTTATTTTGAATGGAATGTCATTAGTGTAAGCCAATAAAAGACTGCACAAATAATTTAATTTGCGCAAGTCTGCATAAATGCGTTGATGGCCTGTCGTCTGCATAATGATAAGGAGACTTTTTCATAAAGAAGACAATCTATAAAGATGTGAATTGTATTTAATTCTTGCTCCAGCAAGTTTGTACATTTTAATTGTGTAGTCTGTATAGGTCACTCACCATTTAGCAAGAAATGTGCGTTGTTTCCGATTAATAAAAACTGGAATTTGGACAAAATTATTTAAATTCCTCTTGACCTAGGACATATAAATGATACAATCAAATGTCAGATTATCTGAATAGAAAGAAAATTTAGATTACAATAAGTTTTATACATCTGTGTAAACGAACACACTGAATCAAGATAGCGGAGAATAATGCATGATATTTAAGCCTTTCTCAAAGGTATTGTCGTAAATAAATTACTTTGCCTTCAACTAGAAATAGAAGGTTGATCGTACTCATGATACGCAAGGATATTTGACTTATATACTAAATACTGCAAGAAGATAATTAATTTAGTTGAATAGATACAAGTGAATAATATAACTCAAGGGATGATAATTACTGTCTTATCGCTAAAACTGAAACCCTTGAAACCTTAATTAAGTAGTATCTGAACAGATGAAGAAAACGCAGGAGGTAATTCAATTGTGGATTATTTCAATGACAAGGGAAAGCTGCATACATTGTTGTATCAAAGTTTTGTGCTCGAATATCTTTCGTTAATATTACTGATTTGAATATAACAGATCATTAAAATATCGGACATTATCGCTTACTGCGCACTGATAATTATGGTTGTGATTCTACTTCATCGTGAGGAGAATGGCGAATTGTCAGAGCGGGGAGAGCGCTCGAATAGAATGTCTCGTGGTATTTGTTCTCACTATCTGCGCGCTAAGTTGAACTCTGCCAAATTCACTTTTGCCTTTTATCCATTCGAGGTTGGTAAAATGTATGAATCCGAAGAGTTGAATTGCCGGAACTGTAAGAAGTTGAAACTGGTGTTTTTTTTTGGTATTTGTGCCGACTCGTAATATTCTAAGTTCGAATTCCATTGGGGATTTCCTGGCCTTTTAAAATGTCCACTCTGTTGCTAACATTTGTGACAGGTCTCTGCTTCAAGAATACCCTCCACCCTCCTTATCCCCAATCTTTGATGCCCTGTAAGAGGTTTTCTCGGAACATAAAAATAAAACAAGTATGTAAAAGAAGTATTTAGTGACGTGGTAGAATGCGTAAGCATAGTGACCTGCAAGTTCGTTATATCAGGTATTTGAGTTGGTGAAGCGGTGCAAAGGGAAACTGTTCGGAAACGTGTAATGTGAGGACATAAAGACATAAAATAAAACACCTCGTCTAACATTCCTCCCTGCGTCCTGTTTTGTTTTCGTGAGTATCTGACGCTCCATTCCTGTCTTGTAGACCTTGCTGCATTTCAAACGTAATGGACGCTGCTCTTTGTCTTATGATTCATCCAGACATACAAAAGTCCTCTTAACACAAGAAAAGTCCTCTTAACACAAGAAAAGTCCTCTTAATACAAGAAAAGTCCTCTTAAATACAAGAAAAGTCCTCTTAAATACAATCTACAATATTAGTTTGAAATTAGAACTTTGATCAGAAGAGTAAGTAGCAGCGTCAGTAAATCCTTCAATAACACATCACAATAACAACATCAGTTGATTACCCCATCTAAAGTAGAAGAGTAAATAAACTCGCTTATAAATTGTCTTCAGAATCCTACAACAAAACTGCAAAGAGACCAGGCAGAGAAAAGGGAAGTCCAGAGATCTTATGATGCTGAATATCATTACAGAATATTGTAACAGATATATAATGTACACCAGGAAGAGCTAAAACTTCTGTAGCACCGTTTATCATAAAATCAACCATATGTTAGAACATAGAGTTTGATCCTAAACCAGGGGTGGAGAGTTATATCTAAATAAATAAAGGTGTGGAATGCACAGAGCCGCTTCACCAAACAACAAGAAAATGTTCGCAATGATACCTTATTGCAATAGCAATGAAAAAGAATACCATTGTAACGCTGAACTCATACTAGAGTTCGTATTATTTTCCAAACTGTAATATCAAATATCTGTGCATCGAATGATTATAAGCCTTCAAGAATACCACATTGTTTGTGTATGTTGCATGAAAATGGAATGATGAACTCTGAAACTATGTTTAAAGTTAGAGAATAAAGGGAAAGAAAACAAATTAGATTTCAAATTTTATTTTGTTTTCAAACTAGTTGTTGGTTTCGTTTATAGATTGAAAGATATGATTACACAGAGGAAAGCAATTTTAAGCTGATGCATATTGCTGAAACAGTTTCTAAATTCTTGTCAATTCTAACCGAAACCAGCATTGGCATTGTTTCCTATCATATAATTAATGAATATAACTGAGAATTTGTTTGGTAGTTGAGTACACACCCTTTCTAAGTTTAGTTTGATATTCAAGTTCAAAAACGAAATTAAATTTAGTAATTTTCAAATATGAACGGGTTGCGTCTTCCATAACTGTTGGGAAAGAAGATGTAGTTTAATTGTTTACATTTCGTTAAATTTTCAGAATTAACCGTGAGCTAAACAACATGCACTTTTTGTGCGGCTCATCTCACCAAACAATAGATTAGCTACAAATTTTCTTACCTAATTGGCGTGTTGTTCGTTACGTTTCTAAATTCCAAAGAGATAAAAGTTGCTTACATATATCTTCCTTTCAGTGATTATTGATTTTAGCATTATAGTGAAAAGTCTAAAACTTTCAGAAAACCTGCTTTGGGGACGAGATCTTCAACGAAGAATAAGAAGAGACTCATAAGAGAATCTCATTGATGAAACATTGTAGTAGAGATGTTCTCTTGATTGAACAGCAAGAATTAACTGTGAGGAATAACTAGGAATAATTTAATTTTCGTTCTTATTCCCGAAAGTCACTGAAACTGTGAAATCAAAGTTACATTCTATTCCGTTTGAGTAGTCAATGACCGAAAAAGGCATCGCCCTATTGGTTTACGTAGTGGGAGAACAGACACACACGCAAGCGCACACAGGCAAACACAGACATACACACACATACGCACACAAATACATACATGCACGCACACAAACACTCACACATATAGGTATATAGGTATTATTGTATGTAAATGGATGTGTGCTGGTGAAGCCAGTAAAGAAGCCAGCTTCGCAACCACGTCCTTGGGCTTCAGTCCAACAACTGCGTGCCATCTTGAACCTATACCTTCTGCTAGAGCTGCCGGCCAACAAGTCAGTTGATTCGGTGGGTGAATTGTTAGTCACCAGTGTAAACACTTGTACGTCATCGTGATATGCTATATATAACTGTAAAATAGTGAATGTACAAGCCTCCATATTCTCTGTTATTATTATTATTATTATTATTATTATTATTATTATTATTATTATTATTATTATTATTATTATCATATATTCTTTTATGTTTTTTCTTACTTTCTTTACTGGTCTCAGCCAGACGCTGCGTTCATGCCTATCAGTGTTTTGAGGTCTCCGTTCGATACTGGTTTTGTGCCTCCTGCTTTGTGCACGTTTCCACACATACACTTTGCAGATCTGTTAGGTTGCTTGTTAAAATGCTGTGGTCCTCTGAAATCCAAGCTGTTGCAATACTAGGTCTTTATCTGAGATGATGAAAACGGTATCCTTGGCATTATGCAGTGTTGTCCACTACATTTTTTGATATAAATTTTAATTCTAAAGTTAGGAGCTAGACCTCCCAGGATCTTCCATATGTATACCACTGCATACCTTTCTCGCCTTCTCTCCAGGAAGCAGAACGTCAGTTTTCAAAGCCTGTCCCAGTAGCTAATTAGTTTCACCGAGTCAATCTTCTCTGCGTAGTGGCATCTGATTGCCTCAAGTTCTGTCACCAATTTGGGAGTAGTAATCCAGACGATTGAGGATAAATATCCTCCATAGAGGTAGCAAGGTATCTAGTGTTGCCTTCCTGGAAATATGCACGTGGAATATTGCATCACTTCTCATGTGGATCCCTAGGTCAAGCACCGATTCTAACTCTAGGATTGCGTTGCCCTCTGGTCCGATAGCAGACTGCTTGACACTTATCAGCATTGAACTGCACGCTATTTTCATCAGCCCGTTCGTATATAACATGCAGGTCATTTTTCAATTTTGCAGTTTTACTATGTCATCATATATATATATATATATATATATATATATATA
>NC_068991.1:79452392-79454396 GCF_001194135.2 Octopus bimaculoides
GCGGACAAGAGAAACAATTAGAAGGACGGGCAAAAAAGAAAGACGGGTCATTTGTGGTTTTCTTTTCTCAGGGAAGTTCCAGATGTCACGACCATTTCGGGCGAATGTGTCTAGCAACAAAGACAAAATAAAAAGAAAACAAAAACGGAGAACATGGTACACCATTACGAATACAAACAACAAGTAATAACAACAGCCGTCTTTCGACGGGGATCGAATCAAACTGAGCTGGCGTTTATGAAGTGAAAGCCTAAAGGCAGGAACATAGGAGATGGACATAGAAGGTGTTGGCGGTCGGCAGTCAAGCCAAGAAAGAATGATCATCGCTGACCGGTCACGTTGAAGGAGGAGAGTTAGGTAGTGGCAGTGGGATTGAAGGATTAGAAAAAATCAGACAGAGAAAGGTACAGGGGAGATGAACGAGTGGGAAATAGTGGGAGTTAAAGAAAGAGAGGGCAAAAAAATATGAGAGAGGGGGAACGAGAAGCAGGAAGGAAAATGAGAGGGGGAATAAAAGATAGAGTAAGAGTCGTAGAAAATTTAGATACATACCTATGCAGTAGAGGACATAAAACATTCAGACAAATGGATGATACAAAGGCGGACAAGAGAAACATTTTAAGATGTATCTCGAAGCACAATAAGTTTCAACCGCACGTAACCTACATATTGCACTACATTCACAGAAACGTGTTTTAAATATTTTCAAAGTGCTTCTCAGGTTTCCTCTCTATTTGTGCAAAATAATAGCATCTATTTCAATACATTTTCAATAAGCTGACCAGACTATATCCTCAGTCATCGTTAGATAAAACATTTTCTCAAGCATTCGCAAGTGATACTCAGATGTCTTTATAAGGTTTTCTTGCGCTTTTTTCTTTCTAATTATTACAAAGTGACGTTCATATATTTTTAAGAGAATTATTTCTCTCGAAAAAGTTCATTACTAATGTTGTGGGTAATGATTTGCATCGACAAATGAAAATATACTTTTTTCTATACGATGACTGAACACTATTTTTCATCTATGTTGGAATCAATTCTTTTTCTCAGTATATAGATACTAAAAAGTGGAGGCGCAATGGCCCAGTGGTTAGAGCAGTGGACTAGCGGTCATAGGATCGCGGTTTCAATTCCCAGACCGGGCGTTGTGAGTGTTTATTGAGCGAAAGCACCTAGAGCTCCACGAGGTGGCGAACACTGCTGTACTCTTCCACCACTACTTTCTCTCACTCTTACTTCCTGTTTCTGTTTTGCCTGTAATTCAAAGGATCATCCTTGTCACACTGTATCACTCTATATCTCCCCGAGAACTACGTTAAGGGTACACGTGGAGTGCTAAGCCACTTGCACGTTAATTTCACGAGCAGGCTGTTCCGTTGATCGGATCAACTGGAACCCTCGACGTCGTAAGCGACGGAGTGCCAACAACAAGATACTAGACTTATACATATTGGGTAATTGTGAGAAAAAAACAGTTTATTTATTTAATCATCGGCCAGCGATGCTTTTACTGTATTATGTTTCCTTTGAAAACATATAAACAGTATTCCATCAAGGAAAATATATAATATATATATCAGAAACAACTGCGACATTAATGTGTAACTCTATCTTCGTTTCGTGAAAATAAAGAATTTTAAACTATTTTCTATTTTAACATGTCACTGCACCACGGTTCTCGAAGATTCTTTCGATAAATGAAAACTAATTAGTTTGAGATATATGAATATCTATTTTTTAAAAAAGTTATACTTGTTCTCTAGTACACTGTTTTGAGGTCCCCAGTTTTCTTATAGTACATCACACAGATGCATATGCATACACAGAAAATCTATACACACAACCACACAACCACACACACACACACAAACACACACACACGCACACACACGCACATATATATAAAGTTTGCCATTGAAGCGTTGAGATGTATTGAAAGATACAGATAAGGAAGTTTGAGAATAAAATTATTTCCTTATCTGTATCTTTATATATATCTCA
>NC_068991.1:79454422-79458367 GCF_001194135.2 Octopus bimaculoides
TATATATATATATATATATATATATATGGTTATGTTTTGTCTGGATAGTGTTTTAGAGTATTCGCTGCTCTTGAATCTTAGAGTGACATCAGAGAAATGGGCCTTGGTTAGCTGTCTGCAAAAGTTATTTCTTGGCCGAACTATCTGAAGATATCAAATAGTGTCTTCAATTTATCGATAGTGAGACACATCATTATTAATTCAATTAATACTTGCTTAATTATTAATTCACTTCGCTATATTAACCGAAGCACACATGTTACGTAACCGTAAATCAAACAGCGCGAAGATGTATAATTGTATGAATTGCAAGTATAGACCATTTTAATAGGTTTTATTTTGTTAGTCCCCAGGTATTTTTATTCTGTAGAGGGATCTCGGTGATTTCTCACCACCATATTCGTACAGATAAAATGTTTAGTACAAGATTTTTATTCACAGGAACAGGAAATTTCACACTGCTTTGTAATATATTGGTTCACATCCAAAATAATTATTGTTACGTTAATATCAAATGGTAGAACTTGCTTTTGAATCTGCTTAAAAGAACTACTGCAGTAGAAATGTATTGAGTCGTCATGTTTACTCAAAAGAATAGATTTTAATATTGTTGCAGAACCTAAATATTTTGAATTCACGATTGCTTACACAATCTTTCATTGCATTTATTTTTGTCATTGTTGTTTAAACCGGGATTATTCTTGATTAAGAAGAACTATGATCAACGTTATTACACCCCTGACAACCCTGCGTTTCTTTCACTTATAATATTTCTAGGTTTACATTAACTAATTTGCTATTCTTTTTCAAGTCAAGAGAACGTAAGTTTTCATTTAATCGCCTGCTTTTTCTATTAGGTCGTGCGAATCTGTTAATAAATATCTTATTAATATTGCATGGTACTGATAATGAAATCGATAATGAATTCTAATCAATTCCGTATTTAGACAATTGTGTATTTCAGAAGTACTCATCATGCGTATACCTTTATTCAGTAAAAGGTGCATAATAATTCATTGCCATCTTTAAATTTCATACTATCTATATAATTTATCTCATTCTTTGACAAAGAACTATTTACACATAAATTGAATATTCCACAGTTTTGGATATCAAAAACGGCGTCTATGAAGCGGAAATTAAAGTTGAAATGTATTGAGATTTTAGATCTAAAACGGATAAATAAACTTTTTATTCCTGTTTTTTTTTTCTCTTAGTTGCAACATATTTCATTTTATGTAAGATTCACTTAACAATTCGCATCCTTCAACGTTTTGTACATCTAATAATCTGTCTCTGACTACATAAATTAATATATGCTAATTTATAATGATAAATTTAGATCGATTTGGAGGAAATTGCACTGTTATTTCTAGAAGACAGCAACTGAATAACATGGTCGGTCCGGTCGCTTAAGTATTTCATTTGTGCCGGAAAAGAAACAGCTATCGGGAATTGGTCGCTCCAGAAATAAACTCTACCTCTCCAGGTTTAGTGACCTGTTTAGAGCTCTGCAATTCTTTACTACTCTTGGCACAAAGCACGAATTTTTTAATATTTTAAAAATATTCTTTTCTACTCTAAGCGGAAATCCCGAAACTTTTGAAGAGGGGACCAGTTGATTACATTGAACCCAGTACGCAACTGGTACTTAATTCATCGAACCTGAAAGGATGAAAGGCAAAATCGACCTCGGAAGAATGTGAACTCAGAATGTAAAGAGATGAAATACCGGCGTGCTAACGCTTCTGCCAGCTCGCTGCCTTGCGCTTTTACTTAATATTTATATCTTAAGTGACAAACATTAACTTTATATATTTCTTATAAGATTTCTATGTTTCAACTACTTTATTTGAGTAATATTTTCGATAATTCTTGGACTTACTGGAATGTAGATTATAAAATTATAGGACGTCATACAAAAGCACAGTATACATACATATGTGTGTGTGTTTAAAGAAATAATTTTTACATAAAACCTACAGACAATTTGCGAAATTCCTTCCTAAAGGTTAGTACCATTCTACTCTCTAACTTTTGGAAAAAAAATCTTTTTCTAAATATTATCAAGTAATTTCCTAAATACTTCTAAATAGATGCACACACACACACACACACAGAAATTTTACTCAGGATTTCACGCTCCCGTTAGTTGGACAGTTGTGATAACAGTTCCGTGATAATTTTGTAGCTATAATAAAACAAAAGTACACACACGCACGTACACACACACGCACGTACACACACACGCACGTACACACACACGCACGTACACACACACACGCACAATATTTCCTTGGCCTCGTCTTGAAGGTGTGGCTACGTATAGATTTTAGAAAATAATAACAACGACACCTTTATTGTCAACGTTTCACAAATGTTCTAACGATTATCAGTTGCTCTAAGATGGCGTTTATCTTAGAAATTCTGACACAACAAACTGTATGTTACCCACAACCATTTGAATCAAATACTATAACCCACTGGATAGTGTAGTACGAGTTACAGCTTCCGATCAACTTTTGATCAGTATTAGATGCTGCTCAATTCATGAAAGTTCTTTTCAATATATACACATAAATAGACACCCACTTATGCACACGTATACGCACATACACAACCAAAATATTTAAAATACATTGTTTTATATTTCTTTTTTTTTTTTCTTCAAGTGGATATTTTCAGTTGGAACTATTATATTTACGAAAGTGGTATTATAATAACTGAATAGACTACGATAGCCAATGATTAATGGAATGTAAATATATAATTTTTCAAACAATATTTAAACGTCTTATGATTGTCATTTATACTCGCTAATCTAATGATATTGTTTGTTAATGATATTAGTAATGTTATTGCTTTGCCTCTAGATATCTAGTCAAATATTTGCTGATATTGGAGGAACAACAATTTTCGGTGGATACAAAATGAACTCTTTCGTTCCTGTAGGCTGCCTGTTCTGTATTCAATAATATGCTGCATCCTGTTGTTGTTGCTATTTAACCTGCTGATCAAATCTGATTAAAGATACCTATTACGGACAGAATTGGCATCCTTAATCATCCATTCTTTCTAGGGTTTGTTGGAATCGGAGTTATCTTACATAAATAAAGTATAAATATAAAGGATCTCATTATAATTTCCAGGATATGCAGTGATGGTGGTGAAAATTTATTTTCGTTTTTCTTTTTATAGCACTTCGATTGCTAGAAAAGAGAGCATTATTTCCTGAATATTTATATAATTTATCTATAGAGTTTAAAACTTTAAGAACGCTTCTCACTTCTCTTTATCTCTCTGTATATTATATATATTCTTTATTACCTCCACCTGTTTTTTCACTTAATTTTTGAGTGCGGCTGCGTTCATTTTTAGCATTCTCGTTTGTGAGAGCAGTCGAGTTTATTTCAGATATTCTCATTTAAAAAATCATCTCCAGCTAATCGTTGAGAGGACGTTGGTGTTGCCTTGGCAGAGGGATGCGCTCTCTGAGTGCTCATGTTGTTTTATTTTCTTTTATTCTTTCACTTGCTTACGTCATTTAACTGGGGCCATGCTGGAGCACCGCCTTCAGTTAAACAGATCCACCCCACGACTGATTCTTAGTAAGCCTAGTACTTAGTCAATCGGTCTCTTTGCCGAACCGCTAGTTTACGGGGACATAAACACATTAGCATCGGGTGTCAAGCGATGGTGGGGGGACAAACTGACACACAAATACATACATACATGCATACATACATACATGCTTATATATGACAGGTTTCTTCCAGTTTCCGTCTACCAAATCCACTCACAAGGCTTTGGTCGACCCGAGGCTACAGTAGAGTACACTTGCCCAAGGTGGAACGCAGCAGAACGGAGCCCAGAACCATGTGGTTAGGAAGCAAGCTTCTTACTACATAGCTACGCCTGCTCCTATATATATATATATATATATAT
>NC_068991.1:79458403-79464369 GCF_001194135.2 Octopus bimaculoides
ATATATATGGATGTGTGTGTGTGTATGTGTGTATGTATGTATGTATGTATGTATGTATGTATGTGCACATATATATACATAAATACACGCACACACATACAAACACATACATATATTCATATACTGTTGTACAACGATGAAAAAGCAATGAAATGACATTTTTGTAAGACATCAAGATTTTATTGAACTATAGTTCAGCTATAATCCAACGTATCTTTATTTGGAGATTCACGTTGATACATTCTCTTATGAATGAATGAGCAAAGTGGAGCAGAAAACTTGTCAACTTCATTTACTTTCACGTCTTCTGTGTTAATACTGTTGAAAATGACAGAGGTGTGGATCCTTCACATAAATTCACTCATGTCTGCTTCAGCGAACTTCTGTCAAACGAATTCTGGAAATCCACACACGAAACACGCACACACACAGACAGATACACACGCGCGCTTGCGTACGCACACACACATGCACATACACTTATAAATACTTTCTGTGTGCAGATAGTCTTATCACACTTACTTGCTAAATGTCAATGAGTATTACGAATAATTAATCAAATAAAAAGATGGCATTGTTCCGAAGACTCCTTGAAATGTCAGCGTTTCTGATTTCCATTGAAAACGTAAGGTTTTCAATGAGATTACAAAACGGTATACTTTGTATAAACCCAGGTAAAATATAAGCCTTGCTAATATGTACGTGAAAAATGTGTTAACATTAAAATCATTGTTGATGATTTTGTAAGTTGTAAGTGGTACAAGTATCTATGAACTAAAGGTGACTTAAATTAAATATCAACCATTAAGAATGAAATGTTAGGATCTCATCCGTACAATTTATTATAGATTAATATTTTTTCGTTAAATTCGTTTTATTGAGAAATTATGATATTTGAATGTCATGAACTACATTGTGTCGGTTGCACGTCTTAAAAAAAAACGTTTTAATAAACTGTTTATATAACTTGAACTCTATCGCGGCGGAAGAAGTGTTCCCATATATTTAGAAACTCTCTGAAATTATTACGAATTGGTGATTGTTTTTTCTTTTGCTATAAATGCCCAGTTTTTGACAGAAAAAAAGGATTTTTCTTGCACACAACAAGGAAATTTACCTAAATTTGGTCCATTATTTAACAAATCAAAACCTACCTGATGGTATATGGTTTACTTTGTCACTTAACGATGGTGATTCCTTCTTAAATTCCAATAAATATATGCTGCAGACACATTTCATATATTGTACGACTGCAGAAACATTTTATATACCGCTGAGGCATACAATATTATGATACTAAATATGTTCGCGGTGCACATATATATAAAAAGTTTTCAAAAGAAAATGAAATGCAGATATTGATTGTCCTTGAATAATTTAGAAACCTGAACAACGTCGAAGACAAAACTAAATGGAATTATTTTTAAAAGCAAGGAATATTATTTGAAATATTTCACAAAGAACGGTACAAATAAACCCAGTGACATTATTCAAGGATTTACAAAATATACTTCTTGGAGAAAATAATATAATCATTGCTTATAAATTTCGTTATCAATTAAAAAAAAACTAATAATTAATTAATATCTGATTGCTATAAATGATTAAATGCATTGCTTCTTTACTGTCGAGTATGAAACGTGTATTCCATTTTCTTATTAGCGCTAAATGTGATGGGAAGCAAAAGTCCGTGGAATCTACTTTTACGGAATGATAGAATGGTCGTAGAGAAAAGAACACACGATTTATTTCACACTAATGTACTTCCTAAAAGTACACTTAACTTGTTCGATTAAATTAATCAGTCAGAAGGTGAAATGAGAACTCAGTCTATGTTCGTCTATATTAACCCCCGACGCAGTATAATATAGTTCCCTTTCAATCTACTAATATAAACGTGAAAATACTTCTGGAGTAATTAAAAAAAAAAGAACAGTGTTCCAGAGCAGAAACAAAAAAAAGGAAAGATTCGAGAGATCAAGTAGCAAAACAAACGACAAACATTTCTTTAATAAATGAAATTGCTTGAAGAGGAAATCTTATACAAAGATTTACTACAATCAACTTACTTTTATTGAAGTTATAATCACCGTGTTCAAAGGTTATCTTTGAACAATGTAAAGATAAATATCAAATGCTGGACCGCGTTTATGCATAAGAGCAGCGTCGAGAGTATATAGCAATAAATAAAAATCTGAATGAGATATTTCAATTGATTTTTATCTTTCACAAACAACTTCATCAACCATTGCGTAATAATTGGAAGCCGCTACGAGGAGATTCGCCTCTTTCTCTCTGTTTCTCTTTTCCTCCCTCTCAGGTAAAAGAGTCGCCTGAAGACATGGCAGCAATTTGCATTGATTCTCTGATTTGGAAGCACACATTTCTTTTTTTGTGTTTGGCTTTCGCGCATATTCCAAAGTAACAATTTTCGTTTGGAAAACAAATGACGTTAAGGGAATGAAGCAAGAAGTTGTAATCATGAAATATATGTTAACATAACGCTTCCTGCTTCTCTTTTGATGTTACCGTATAAGATTACTAAGTTGGTTTCTTTAAAGATTCTCCGATCTATTCATACATATTCTCTTTCATTCGTTCTCTCTCTCACTCTTTCTCTCTCTCGCTCTTCTTATTTATAAAAATGTGTGTGTGTGTGTGTGTGTGTGTGTGTGTGCGTGTGTGTGTAAGGATGTGAGGATATAACGGCATATAATTAGTACAAACACATCAAAAGTGTTATTAACTTTTTCGACATCATTCGACTTTGCGCAATAAAGTTTAGATTGTTACTATATCAGATAGCATGGCAAGAAGAAATGTTGTGTTCAGTTTAATGAACTTAATATGAAGCAATGTTTGCGTATAATTAGTATGCATTAAGACTTGACTTCGAACCACGTGATTCTTAACCATGCAGTCATAATTGTATTCATAGGATTAATTTGTTTTAGTTTTTGCTGCCATTTCTATCACATAACTGTCGAAATGACAGAACTGTAAGAGAGTTCGATCTAATGTCTCACTTGCTATTAGTTCTGACTCTTGATGCTCTGCATTTAAATCCCGCTGGGGTCACCTTTACAGTTGATAGAAAGATTTCTATTCCAGAGCGGTGTACATTTGTGCTCTAATTGGTGGACTGACAGGCTCAAATCCGTCAGATGGCTACTTTCACTTCGTGCCTCGGGTGACTTTTACTGGTGACTACTCTGCTGCATGCATTTGCAACGGAACTTTAGTTTAAGAATAGCTTACTATTATTCATTACTTCCACAAACTTCAGACGTTTTCTCAGTGTTCCTGAAATCAGCCATCCTTGCTGGTTTCCATGATGAAAATGAAGTGACAATTTAGATTCTAAAAGTGTTGCATGGGCAAACTTTTGCCAGAAGTGGAGCGTATCAGCTAATCACCAGGCAGGTCGTAAAAAAAAGAAAAAGTGAATTTTGTAGTCGTGCCATTCATATAGACCCGTGACCTGCAGTTTGTTTATGACTGGTTTAGAGTTATAACTGTTGAGTTCAGACAGAGTAAGAGATAAAAACATAGAAATGGGTTAAAACAGAGAAAAGTAAAATGTATTATTAATTCTTATGCATACGGATATAGACATACATTCACAGATGTATATGTATATATACATCTCTGTGTATGTATGTGTGTGTGTATGTGTGTGCTTGCATGTGTGTGCGTGCAGTAATTTCACTCGCAAGCAGGAATGAGTTGAAGAGACTAGGGAGTATGTTCCCCTATTGTAGTTATGAGTGGTTCATTGCCATGACGACTGATATTGTTTAATGGATATACGTATGCTGTGTGTCACTGTATGCACATGCGTGTCTGTGTATTTGCAAAATACATACATGTGCATGCGTATATAAATACATAAGATGCATAGACGTATAATGCAAAAAGCAATCAGACGATGTATGAGGGAGATGATGTTTTCTGAAGGAAGATAAGAAAATCCTCAAGTGTGTCATGGGAAGATGAATAAAATGAAAGCGAAATCATTAGTGCCAAGAAGGAGAGAATAACTGTTCAGTCAGTAGCAGAAGAGAAGGCTAATATAATAACTCAATGTAGACACACGGTCACGTAGCCTCATCCACACACCAGCGCGAACACGAAACCAGCTAATTATGATCAAAAGTATCTTAGACGTTAACACCATACCATATCTTATTCCATTTGCAACTCACTTTTTCTCAGAATGCCATATCTAAAGTTCTTAATACTTTAAAACGAGAGGGTGACATTTTGCACGATGTATTTTTTGACTGTGACAGGCTTCAGAAAGGCATTCAGAGAACTTTTTTTTCTTCAGCCGGACTTACTGGAAAATTTGAGAAGAGATTACAGATTTATTATGAAAACCTAAAATGATGCACAAAAGTTAAAATGTGTTCATTACAGGAAGTTAAAGAGAAAGGCAAATTGTTTTCGTGGATTTACATTAAGTTCAATTAAAAAATCACAATGACAGATAGGAAGATATTCCTTTAGCAATTAAATCTAAAATTAATTGGAACAGTAAGAACGTATAAACTTCAGGAATATAAATGAGACATTAAAGATTAGATCTAAATAAAAAGAAATTCTATCTAGATAAATCCTTTATATCAATGTCGATTTTAAACAGTACGATGTTTCATTAACTGTTTAGAGTTAGAAAATGTTCTCTTACTATTAAGCAAACATATTATTTTGTGTGGTAATATCTCTTCCAATTATTGTTAAATAAGTTATGCATTTTGCACGTGACAAATCAACAGGTGGTACGAATGCCTTCGCGGAAATATCATTTTTTTTTTTTTTTTTTATGCTTCAGAATGTTTCACACATTATGAGCAATGACAATTTATTTCCGTGAAAAAATGGTGAGACAATATTTTTCATCGTCTTCTCCATTTGTAGCTTGATATAGTGGGAGATACGACATATTTTTATATGTTTGTCGCATTCTTCGTTTATTCACTGAATAAAATTTGACATAAAGCATGGCCTACACGCCGCAGGCTTTCCTTCCCAGCTTGAGGCAGCGGTGCAAGGCCAAGGGGATGGCAAAAGGCCTGACAGTGTGACAATTATCGTGTCGCGAGACAGCAGGCTACTCATCTGGGGTGCCACATGCAATGACACCTTCTTTAGCGTCATCTTGGTGTGTTCAGACCAAGCTCCAAGCTCGTCATCGTCCTGGGAAACGCCATTTGAAATTTGTCTGCTAGGACCAATGGAGAGAATGTGAGACTTTCGTAGATTGCTACATGAACAATAGAATTATACAATCCCTCTTCAGTTAAAAGAAAAACTTAAGAAAATCTTTTCTATTTTATTGATAAACTATTACCCTGGAAAATGACCGAATAAATATTCTAGATGAGTTTATTTTCGTAAATTCTCTGGAAGCAATATTATTTTCGCTTAGCCAAATGTAATACACACACACACACACACACACACACACATGCACACTAACATATATACCTGTATACATATATTATATACATACATGCACACACACACACACACACACACACACACACACATAAATGAATGTATGTATCTAAAAAACTCGACTGCCAGAATTATCTGATGGATCACTCTCTATAGATTAGAAAATAATAAAAATATAAAGTGAAAATATATTGGATAACGTATGCTCAATTATACTGAATCACATTGTACTCTTTTTATGAGATGATCCTAGATAGAAAGTCTTTCATCTTATGTCTGTTCTGTAGAGTCTGACATTGTTGCTTATATTTTCGAGGACGATAAAAGGCGCAGTAGGTTTAAAATCTGATAAAGGATGTTCAACTTTCCTCAAAAACAAAAGTGTAATTTGAAATTTTTACGTAGAGAAAACTATGTTAAACGAACGAGAGAAAGAAAGGATGAAAGAGAGAGAGAGAGAGAGAGAGAGAGAGAGAGAGAGAGAGAGAGAGAGAGAGAGAGAGAGA
>NC_068991.1:79464810-79466808 GCF_001194135.2 Octopus bimaculoides
TCTCTCTCTCTCTCTCTCTCTCTCTCTCTCTCTCTCTCTCTCTCTCTCTCTCTTACACACACACACACACACACACACATTTAAGTTGAAATGTAGGATTAAATGTAGTTTTGAAAACGTTTTCTTTTTTTGAATACGACAACACAAATGCCAGCAATTTGGATATCCTTCACGTACCTTCTTCTTTTACAACATCTTTTTACGAATTTGAAACGATTAAATTAACCTGAAGATCATTGAATAGATACTGTAAGTAATGCACCTACTTTCATTGTTTTTTCATTTCGTTTTCCATTTTCTGTCAAACTATTGAATTAATTTCGGATGTTTTATTGTATAAAATAGATTAAAATTTGGAACGAAACAGAAGTAAATACTCAATACGTCCCAACAAGGAAATTAAAGTTAATTAGAGAAACCATTTCATTTGAAACAAGGAACTGAAATTCGTTTTCTGATTATAACTGTTCACTGCTTAATTCAACGAAACGCCAAAATTTCTATTTGTTGCAGACGAAAACTAATTAGTATTCGTTGCCATATGGTTATTCAAATATTATATCACCTTCAGAACCAAACTTCCATGTTGCTCGTATCTATTATGCCGCAATCATTAAAAGCTTCCTCCAAAATCAATAAGTTTAGATGTGTATAACATTGAGCAATTTACAAAAATATCAAATATACGTTATAGTCCAACGCAGATTCACGCAAATATTACTCCGTAAATATTCCAATATTCTGCATATTATTCCAATATTCCAATATTCTGCATATTATAATTGAATTTTATAGAATGATGACAAAAACAAAACAATTTAACAATATACTATAATTTGTAAAGGCAAATTCCTATGAAATCATGCATTAACATACAATATAGTTCATATCACTACGCAAGCATGCAAACATTTACATCGTTATTGCATTTTAGTTCCACTAAATTAAAATTTCCAATATCCGAATATATTTAATTAGCCGAGTGCGCATTAGCTTTTTTCTCTTGCACCCCACTAAATGAGAATGCAGAAAATCTCAGATTGCCAAAGAATCATAACTCGCTGCCATGATGTTTATTCCCTCACGTTGAAGGCATGAAACGGCAAATAGTACCGGAAACCTACAGATCAGTTGTTGCTACGGTCCTTCATATAAAGATATATATAATATATATATATATATATATATATATATATATATATATATATATATGTGTGTGTGTGTGTGTGTGTGTGTGTGTGTGTGTGTATACGTATATATAATTGTATTGCTCGAACTCGCACATATATGTGTTTGTGTGAGACAGTGCTTTGTGAGTTTGTTTGTCTGGTATGTTTATGTCTGAATTTGTACGAATGAAACTGGAGAAAGATAGCTTTATACAGGAGTGGTGGGATTTCAAAGAAGTCAATTATTAGTCAAATCTAAAATAGATTTCTTCAGTTTCGGATCAACACAATTGGTGTTATGCCAATTTCCGATTTCTCGGCGAAGTCTGAAAATATCTATTAGTTTTCTATTCATAATAATTCCATACTACACAAAAGAATTAATCCCGAAACTTACTCGAAAGCAAATCAAAGGCATATAGTTCCAGTCTCTCTGAAAATTCTAACATTTCGAATAAAATGATAAACAGGATAAGGATTAATACATATGATATGAAAAATATTGTTTACGTATTCTTTCTTCTTATTTGAACGTAATGGTTTCTACATTGCAAGGAAACTGTTTGTTGCATACTTCAACATTATTAATTAAAAAAACATATGGCTAGAGACTTTACTTCGTGCCAGTCGCTTTAAACATTGAAATTCTAAAATAAAAAACAGATCGGACGTCTGTCATATTTCTTACCTTCCTGTTCCCCCTTCTCTCTCAATCTTTCTTCTTCTTCTTCTCTCTCCCTCCATCTCTGATATATTTGTATATATCATTATGTAGATATAAATTAATATACAGTGTGTGTATTGTGTGTTTGTCAGTGTTCTTATATAT
>NC_068991.1:79466941-79474979 GCF_001194135.2 Octopus bimaculoides
ATATATATATATATATATATATATACATATATGCACAATAATTACATATGTAATATATATAAAAGAAGAAAAAGAAAATGGAGATTGGGAAGTTAATAATTGTTTATTATTTACAGCAGACTAAAGAATCCGGAAACCCATAAAACATCCAAGGGTATGTTTTCCCTTCGGAAGATATTATGCTCAGGTCATATAAATATGAATTGAATATTTACTTAATATTTACTGAATATTAACTGAAACAGCCGTAAGTGATAATGATTAATTTGCTGTTAATAATAAACAGCTAGTAACTTCCCAATCTCCATTTTCTATTTGTTCTTTATTTGAATATGAATTATATGTTTTTTTATATATATAGCTATTATTTTAAGGAAATTAATTCCTCAAAAATACTAGATATTAAACCAGCGTTTCCTTGGATGAAAATATCCCCTTCATTGGGTTCACACAACCTCGAATCGAAATACATATATATATATATATATATATATATATATATATATAAACATGCATGTACTGAACAGATACAGAACAAATAATGAGGAACAGCCTTATTATGGTCGATTCAATGCTATCTGCGTTAATTAACAAACCCCAGATAAAATGATTAGCTACTCGTTTGAACTCCACATGAGGTCTAATAGCTACAGAGAACTGGGGACTTCTAATTTACATACCATTAGCGTTTAAGTCTTATTTAATATCGATGACGTGTCAATGGGGATCACATTCAAAAGGGCACATGTACACCCACGAAGTCGAATAATTTGCAGACCTTATTGTAAGTCTAAAGTACTTTTCGTTTTTAGAATCACTGTACTAATTGACTAATTGACTACAAGCATAGTTATGAAGTTTGGGTATTTAATTAATAAATTGAAGAAAATGCTAGTGTACGAGGGTTGGCTGACCAAAACACTCTCATAGAATATGATCAAAAGAGGTTTACTTTTAACACAATTCCCCTTGTGTTCTACACGCATTCTTTTATCGGTATTGCAACACTTGTATCTCATTGGTCAAAAATTTATTTCAATAGCAGATATGACGCCATCAGCATTGTGATACTTACACGTTGGGAAACAGATGATAGTCAGATGGGGCCAATTCAAGAGAATAGCGTAGGGGATCAACCAGTTCAAAGCTACAATGACGCACATCAGTCATTGAAGCAAAGGACTTTATGCAAGAGTATTGTCCTGATGAAATATAACATGTTCCCTCAATTTTCCTCCGCATTTGATCTTATTATTTCGTAAATCATTCAGTAATTTGGCATAGTGCTCCCTGTTGATGGTGTGGATGTTTTGAATATTGTCAATAAACAAAACGATCGCGGTGATTACATCTCCTGCAAATGAAGTAGCCTTGGATTTCTTTGGAGCAGTTGATGGGAGTCTGTTTCCACTGCATGGATTGTCTTTTTGTCTCTGGCTTAAAGAGATTAGGTTAGCAAACATCCTGAATTAGGAAACGTTCAAAGAAATTAGTTGGATCTGCCTTTAAAACGTTATATTTTCCCGTGATGGGATCAGCTTAGAGCATTTTTGTAGAAGTCAGAAGACATGAAGCCCACCAAGCAGAAACATTTATCATATCAAGTTTGTTGTGCAGAGTATTCTCAACTTTCACACGAGATATGCTAATAGTATTAGCTATTTGATTTAGAGTCAATCGCCTGTCATTCATCAACATGTGGCGAGCAAGATTAATATATTCCTCGATTGGGACAGTTACAGAACATCCAGTACGTGGGTCAACTTCAAGACTCTCCCTTCTCCTTCAAAATTCAGCCGCGTACTATTTCACAGATCGTAAATCTGCAGTGACATCCACTAACGTAGCAGGTATGTCAGTATGAATATCCTCTGAGACTAAACCAGTTTTTTGCAGGTGGAAACATTACGATATCATTACGATATCGCTACTACTTAGTTTATATATTTAAATTAATTTATTTAATTTAAATGAATAGATGTTAATAGTTCTAGCGTTACTCCTTCAAAGTTTGCATAAGAATTTTGCTGTCAACCCAAGTAATTACTCTGAGTCAAAAATTTAAAACAAATACTCTACATCTGTTATTGATGTTTTCCGCATTGTGTGACTTTGATTTTACACATGCATGCGTGTTGAGTATTAAATTCTTTCTTTCTCACACATACACAAAGACGTATACACGCTTGTGTATGCGTGTGTGCGCGCGCGCTTTCGCGTGTGCATACAGGTGTATGCTTATTATACATATGCAAGTGCATGGCTATATTCGTCGTCAACAATACAGACAGTCAGACATATTCATTATCAAAAGATACAATGAATTACTATTACAAAAGTGCATAACTAATAGTGAACGCTAAGATTATTCACAAAAAATACAATTTTGATATACATATATAAAAACATACAAACATATAGTTACACATAACTTCACACACGTTCACAAAAGTACACGCTATATATATATATATATATATATATATATATATATATATATATATATATATATACATATATATATATACATATATAGCTATCTATCATTACACGCTATCACACACTGCTGAACAAAAAATCTAGACATAGGTATGTGTATGTACATATGTAATTTACAGTCACACAAAACTTTCTCTCACAACATAATTTTTTCTTGACTGCCATAAGATGAAACTCGTTTCAAAAATACAATCATTCCGGATATAGCACCTAATTTACAATGTCATAATGTAAATTGAATAGAAAAAAAAACACAGTCGAGGAAAATATAAAATGCAAGTAGAATATTGACTGGTGAAATGTAACATAGATATCGTAAGATGATTTTTCATAGAACCAAATAAAAACAAATACCGAAAATTGCCCTACATTGTAAATATATATCATTTTAAGAAGTAACAAGATTTTATTGGTGACATTTTTTCTTTTGTTATAGTTCTTCATCAAATTTCGAAAAGACCAGCTGAGGGTAAAATGTATTGGTCTGGTCGCCATTTCTATAGGTTCTTTCAAAACAATTAGTGCACCGTTGTAAAGAAGACACACAAAGTATTAAAGAAAATTCAATTATACATCCATAATAAAATTTAATGTCTTACAGCTGTTTCTGGTTTAACTCAATATATGGGATATTCCGTCATCGGAGACAAATAGAGAAAATGTGAAGGGTATAGATTAAGAAAACTGTGACATAAAGGACTAGAGAAAAGGAATAACGGAAGGAAGAAAAAGAAGAAAAAAGAGCATAAAAGTTCACATTTCAACTTACCTACAGTGGTGTAAATACACAAATTGTTCCGCACTTTTAAATTCTTCTATAAATCCAAATGTAAACTTGACCCCACACATAACACTCACATACATACCTCCATGGTCGTTAAATCTTAGCCTTGTATATCTTAGATTTTAATACATTACTGCTCTAACTTTTAGAGTGTGATTCTTTTTCGGATATATGATCTACTTACGATATACATACATAACACACACACACACACACACACACACACACACACACACACACACACACACACATATATATATATATATATATATATACATACATATACATATATACTCCTGTTCGCACATCAAAATTTCTAATATCCAGCTATTTTTGCACTCCAGTGGATGTCATATATGTGTGTGTGGGTGGGTGGTGTGAGTGTTTGTGTGTGTCTGTGTGCGTGTGTGTGTGTGTGTGTGTGTGCGCGCGTGTTCGCGTGTAATTTCATCTCACTAAATTTATGTGTATGTGTGAAAGGTTTTATTTCGTGTATGGTAATTTAGATTTCCAGTTCATTCCATCAATTTAATTTTCCTATACAATTCGAGAAATACTTCAGAAATGTAAGGTTATATTCTTTTAGAAATGCGAAAAATATTTTTCTCCTTCTTTTGCTGATGACAGAGATTGAAGAATGTTAACGTATATACATCGGAAAAATCTAATTGAAGCTGCCAAATATCAACATCATTAACTTAATGGAATGAATATATGGCAGAGAATTGCCACCTCTAATCTTGAAGATAACGCAAGTGCTACGTCCTAATGAAAATACTGAGCTAGCTTTGTAATCTATTTCTAAGAAATAACTGATTTTACGCACCCCTTCCCTTCTACCAAGATGATGAATTTCGTTACAAATGAACAGCTTTCTCACATTCATCGTTTTTCTTTTGAGAATTATTGGAGGATTTGGACACATTACTTCATATATTTGTTTTCTTTTACTTTACATTATATTCAATCACGAGCTCTTGAAGAAATACATCTGGTTCACTTACAAAAGTAGTAGCATCAAATGTGATGAGCAGTTCTTAAGAACAGGCTCAAACCTAATACAGAATAGCGGCGCTTGGAACATTTTACGAAATAAGATATACAGACAGTAAATGGTATTGACATTGGGCTGTATGTTCAACTTAAAATGTTTAAAGTTGTTTAATACACACACTATAAATCTTATCAATCAGAAATAATCTCTCTGTAATCAAATATTTTCAGAAAAATCTATATAAAATCCATGCAATAACGTTCTGTTTAATATTTCCTTCTTCTCCACGAAATTAATTTGCCTATTCAAAAACGTTTGCGAGAGGTAATTGATTCCATTGTCGAAAGACGTCTTTTAGCATAAAGATAACGTGAAAACCGATCAGAAGAGTGGCAGTGTTAACGTAAGCTATCTAAATAAGTTTCACTGCTCAATCTGACTTAGACATCGATATGAAACAGTAATACGACTGCAGACAGCAATACGTGGAAGATATCAAAGCAGAACGAACCCTCAGTTATTTGTCATATTTTTCTACGTGACATCTTTATAGAGTGTTCTATAGGCTGTTTGCAAAATGTACTTTCATTCACCTCAATCTTTTGTATTTTTCATTTGCAAAATAGAAAATGCAATACGGTGTTTAACACAGTGGCGTGCAAATACAGGTATGCAGCTATGGAAAAACAGAAAACTCGTACAAAACTTATTTATTTTTCTCAAAAAAAAAAAAGAAAAATTTAAAAGTTAGCCTCACTTTTGATAGTTTCAGTATCATTAAACATAACAATATATTTGTAATAGCTATAATAATAATTTTAACGTATCTTTTTTTTTTTATTAAAATAAATAAGTATTGTACGTGTTTTCTTTTTTTTTTTTTTTTTCATAACTGTATACAAAGGAATTATGGACATAAATTTCACTTCATTCAGTTTACGTATACCTCTGAAAATTATTGAATACTTTATACTATGCAACGCTAAGTATCAATAGATCAGTTGAATTAAACTGTGCGCGTGTAGAAGACAACCCGCACCTGTAACGTCTTGCCATCTCTTTAAAAAAACACGTAATAATTAACAGGTAATATATTATTCATAAACGATTTGTAATCTTGCACTCAAATCCTACTAAAAACAGATAAAAGGGAGATGAAGTCACTGAAATACTCCCTGATAGAGTTAGCTCGAAATAGAACTTTTAGTGTACTCGTTGTTTATGTCTGATAAGGAGTTGTGTTTGATGTTAAATATATATATCCGTTTCAGCCTTTAAACAGCAGTTAATAACGAGAAATTATCCAAACGCCTATCACGAAACTAGTTTGTGGTTCAGGCCTGCAGTTCTGTGTGGCGGAAGTTAGTAAATAACATCAACCCGAGTACTCGGCTGATGCTTTTCATCAATCTCACAAAGTGCAATGGGAAGTTGAGCTCGGAAGGATTTAAAAACGAATAACAGAATAATTGTTGTTACAAAAGAGCAAAAGCTTAGAGAGATCTGATCGGGAATTCCACTCAAGCCAATCCTGTAGAATTCTGAATCGTATGTGACTTTCAATTTTAAAATTTGACAAATTATTACAGAACTAATATTTGTAGTTTTCGTATAAGGTCAATGATTAGTGGAATAAGCAGGTGACGCATCCCATTATTAATATGAAAAAACCCAATTAAATTGATTTAATTTTCAAGGCGCCAAATGCATGTTACAAATAAAAGAAAGGTGTTGTTGCCATGCTTGTGCTAAACTGGCACTTATGATGTACAAGTGAGGAGAAGCATATTTAATACATAAATAAAGGAATATTATTTAATCAATTTCTTATAGAATTTCAGAGTAGTTTCATCGTTGTTCATTCACAATCACCGAAGAAATGTGATCTTATATTCATAGATGCAGGATTTAAATTAACACTGTGTGAAGTATTTGGTGTGACTGAATTGACGCGCAACAAAGCAAGTACAACGTCCGGTCGTATAATTTATGCATGATCACATTTATCTGCGTGTAAATATAACTGTTTTAATATCATACATTTCTCTATCTTCAGTAAGGAAATAATAAACAAACATGTTATTGCTATAGTACATAATATATAGAACATGTCATTGATATAGTGTTCGTTATTTTGAGACAGGGTTAACTATGAAAACTTAAACGGATATATATTTTAGCGCAGGCTTATAAAGTCAACAGCGTTTCCTGGATGTAGAGATATTTAACTGGACACGTCATACACACATAATCTGACTCACTCTCTCTCTCTCTCTTTCTCTATTTTTCTCTCTCTCTCACTCACAGACACAGCTATATATATGTATGTATGTGTGTATGTGTGTATATACACAAAGAGAGAGAGAGAGAGAGAGAGAGAGAGAGAGAGAGAGAAAGAGAAAGAGAGGGAGAGAGGAGCGTTATGTAAGACAGATCAAATCAAACTAAGATAAATCGTTCAGAAGGTATTGAGAAGAATACCGTTGTGAAAGAAAGCCACGACGAAGAAATAATTTAATTATCAAGTATTTTGTTAAATCCAAATTCCTAACAATGATTTCCAACCTTGCCAATATCAACTGGCATTTGTAGTTCTCTTATGTGCTCATGAAAGGAAAACGAAAAATAATCAACCTCCACCGAGCATTACAACTGAGATCAATTATAAGTAAAACGACAGTTCAATACCGCTCACCACTGTCTTTCGGTTGACCAATGCGACTTGAATACGTAATTGTGAAGTCACATTACACATGTCACTGACAGTAATAAATATTTAAACGGAAAGGATGTAACATCATATTGTTAGGTACCTATTAATTAGACGTTCAGGAAACGGTCAGATACATGTTAGCACTGATTTACATTCCGAGTTGGATATATGGACGCATGAACGGAAATTAAACTACATTTGCACAGAATTTCTCAAGTCGCTAATCAGATTCCAGCATGGAATGCCGAGTCAGGTACAATAGATTATTGGTCTTAACGTGAAATAGCCGTACATGAAAATGCACACATGTAAAGATTCTTATATATATATATATATATATATATATATATATACACACACACCCTTATATATACATATATATGCATGCATATATGTATACATATATATATATATATATATATATATATATATATATATATATATATATATATATATATATATATATATATATATATATATATATATATATGTAGATATAGATATAATTATACTCAATATTATTATTATTATTATTATTATTATTATTAAGACTCACAGGTTATTTTGCTGGGTATGATGGAACGTGTCACCTGTCCACAGCCAGCAGACTAAGGTGACATTTGCTTACTAGTTTCCAATACCATGAGAGTAAGTTGAATGACCAATATTAAATACTATTGGAACTTATTCACAAGGTATTTGAATCTTATATGTATACCATTCTGTCTAAATAATGGATCTACAGATACAATATCCCTGCATATCTCACGTCTATTTTCATTCCTCCAATTCACTCTCTATTTCATATCTTATCTAAATTAACTATTGCTTCACCATTTTCTCACACCGTCTCCGATGAAGGGATATATAAAATATCCCGGAAACAGCTGTAAGACCTTCTATTTATAAATGTTCTAAAATCTTTCACAGCCTTGGATTTTTATCTCATTTTGAAATTTTTTATATATACACATGCTGATATATGACCTACGTTGGCCTCCTCATTCGCATAATCACCGAATCTGGAACTTAACTATAGTCTGGCCAT
>NC_068991.1:79474989-79483209 GCF_001194135.2 Octopus bimaculoides
TATATATATATATATATATAGATGTGTGTGTATATACATATATATATATGTATGTTTTTATGTATGTATATTTGTATACACATACAGTAAGTAGTACCTTGTTATCTTCTGTTCACGGAAGATAAATAAAATTATTGCATTCATTTAAAACGATGCTAGAAACCATTAAGGAATTTCTTCCTGAAAATCATTGTACATTTTATGGAGAAGAAAAGCATTACGATAAGTCGAATATGTGATGCTATTCTTGTTTTTAATCTATGATTTTCGGCATATTTATAGATAAGTGCCTCTATGACTTTCTTTCGTAATTACATTCTTATAAATTCATATTTTTCAATGACATAAGCGGAGGTAGATTTTCAAAACTGAAAATTACGATTATGTTCATAAAATATTTATGTCATCTCTAGGGAAATGTTTTTCTGTCATTTGCGACCCTCCAAAATTACTTTCCTCGTAATTCTCTATACAATACATATATTTATATGTAATTTGGTAGAAATGCATTCTGAGATGAATTAATATTTATCTTACTTTTTTAAAGAATATGTAAAATATGGAAGAATGAAAAATAACAAAACGGTGGAAGTTTGGTAGTAATAAAATCAGAAAGGAGTGTAATCATCAGTAAATTCTCAAATTTCCTCAATATTAACACACACAAAACGTATATAGACACATAAAATACGCACATGTATCTTCTGAAATAGTGAAAGTGTGGGTCTTAATGTTTAAGGGGCTAATGTCTTAGATACCTAATACCGTCAGTTCAAATTCCTTGGGCATATCATATACAAGGCATTTGAATGTATATTGCATCCGTCCACTCAGCAAAAGAAAAAGTAGTGACCAAGTGGTAGGCAGGCTCTCTCCCTCTGTAGCTCTAAGAGTACCACTGCGGCAAGGTGTTGGAGGATCGAGAGAAAGTCCTTAACTCTCGAATACGTGCAAACCTAAAACTATCAGCGAAGCATGGTACATGTTACAACTTCATACACATTCAGGAATGGCGAGTGAATTTTCGTAATATAAATTTATATATTTGTGTGTGTGTGTGTGTGTGTGTGTGTGTGTGTGTGTGTGTGCGTGTGTGTGTTTGTATGTGCGTGTGTGTGTATGTGTTTGTGTGTGTATGTATGTGTGTGTGTGTGTGTGTGTAAGCCTTTTTTATTTACCACATGCTTATATGATTTGGAGGATAATTGGCATCTGCATTCTAGTTGGTTTCACGAATACTGGTTATGGCTAAGCTATAATAGCAATTTGCTTCTTTGTCAAAATGATGTTTTATGGTTGAACATCCTGAAGTGATTTATATTTGAACGAATATGTTGGTTACTTTAGAACTCATAGGACATAATGAGTTGTTTACAATAACATAAAATACCGACCTAGATTGATACACATTAATAATAAAGATAGAGGCATGAACTAATCACTTCATAGTATTCAATTTTTTCCGTCGACGTTTGACTTTGTGATGGTGAGTCGAAAAGTTCAAAGGCTGACTATGATGGAAGGAGACTAGAACTGTGAAATCTTGCATGCGTTAGTTTTAACTCTTTTTAGAAATAACTCCATTGTTTTTCCCCAGTGAAAATGACATCTGCCTGTTCAAAGAATACTTCAAATCTTAGTAATAGCGACCTCCCTTCAAAATGGAACAACATTTTGCATCGAAATGTTATCAAGTAACTGCAGAAAATGGCACAGCCCCCAAAGACATAGTTGCTACACTTGGAGATCGTCACTCAAGCTTTATCAACAGTGCAAAAATAGGGAGCTGAATTCAGGAGGAAAATGGAGAGTCTTCCATATGACCCAACTTCTGGACATTCTGCAACTGCCGTAACCGAGGAAAACATTGACGGTGTTCACCACATGGTGATGGATGGCAGGCCATTCGGTATAAATCAAAGAGCCAATGCTATTAGCATATCCCGTGAGAGAGTTCGGGATACTCTGCACAATGATCTTAGCATGACAAAGGTTTCTGCGCCACGTCTTTTGACACCTGATCAAAAGCACGCCAGATGGATCACATCACGCCAGAATCTAACATTGTTTGGGGCAGATCCAGTTGGTTTTCTTGAACGTTTGCCAACTCAGGATGTTTGTTGGCTTCATCACATTAAGTCAGAGACAAGGAGTGTATCCATGCAGTGAATCCACCTCTTTAAGTGCGACAAAGAAGGTCAAGGTAATTTCATCAGCAGGGGAGACAAAAGGCCTTGTTCACCTTGAAATGTGTCACCCCATCAATGGAGAGTACTATTCCAAATCCCGAGGCAGTTATGAAATGACATCAAAATCAAACACCCAGGAAAGCTGACGAAAGGGCTCTTATTTCATCAGAGCAATGTTGTATTACAAACGTCCTTGATTTCAACGGCTGCTGTGCGTAACTGTGGCTTTGAACTAGTTGATCACCATTCCTGTTCACCTGCCTATCATCTGTTCCCCAAGATAATAAAAAAGAACACTTGGCTGGAAAGCTGTATCACAGTGATGGGAACTTTATATCTGCTACTGTTGATGTTTTTGACCAACAAGATGAAAGTTTTTTCCCCAACAGGATCCAAACATTACAACATCGATGGAAGAAATGTGTGACCACAGATGGAAGCTATATTAAAAAATAAACCTCATTTGGTCATATTCGATGAGAGTGTCTTGGTCAGCCTATGAACAGCTGACCGCTGTAGTCTACTTCTGTGCTAAAATGACTTTGGCGTTAGAAGAATAATGACTGTGGTTAACTGTTGTGATTATATCGCTTGCTTACATAATTACGTTATTGTAATAAGAGAAATTATAATTAGGAATATAAGCCTTATTCAACCCTACAGGTAATAAACAGGATTGGGCTAAACTGTGTATATTAACCCAACTTGTACAATATTTATTGTTATGAAATAAATACAAATATTAGCTTATTTTTCAAATTTATGTCACATTTAATTATATAAATAATACAAATAACATTTCAGTAATACTTGATCATTTTACTTCAATTTCGAATACATGCAAATGTTTACTCCCGCATTTGAATGTTAATGTCATTTTCTTTGAAAATTCTATATTTTCACTAATAAATTATTATTGTATTTCCTTGCCAGTAATTCTACTATTAAGTCGACAACTTCAGCGAGTTTAAAAAAGATACCAATAGACAACAAATCGATACACATTTATAAACGGATACTATTTTATAAACCACTATGGAACGTGCCAGACTATTTCAGATATAAAAAGAAAATATTAATGTCTCCAATAAAAAAGCTGAAAATTTAATTCACAATAATAGTTCAGTTATTAATGTGTACCAATAATGGAGTTTTATGTTTTACAATAAATTCTGTTCTAAGATAGAGGAAATTAATAGAAAATAAAGCATACCAATTTAAGCGTTGAGCAGATGTGGGTGTTCTTTTAAAATATTAAATTGTGTGAAGCAGGAATGAGAAAGGTGTGCAGTCTTTTATATTTTCGTTGTTAGCCTTTTCAATGAAAGCGTTTATTTTATATTTTGTTATTGTTTTACACAGAATGATTTTAATGTCGTGATATTCATAAATAGAAAGAAAATGATGTTTTGTGAAAGGAAATAGTAATTTTATTTTAAACAAAGTTGATAATTTACTGACTGAACTGACGTTAAACTCTACCGGTAAATTCATTTTATTGAACTTTCGTAGTTACGAAGTACGTGCAACGATCTAAATTTCTAAGTTCGATGCGGTCATCAGCGGTGTAAGTTATTGTTTTTTTTTTTTAATAGCATGAAGAAGGGATTATTACACAAAATGCATGTGATCCTACAGCATATTTTAAAGCTGCAATATTCCATAGAGATCTATTAATTAGTAGAAGGTAATACAATGTTTTTCCTTCTAGCTTTTGTACATTCGAATAATATTCACGTCTCGTTGTGACCCACAGAGTGTTTGTGTTGTATGTTTCACAACTGTTCCCACATTCTCCATACAATACACGGAGGTAGGCTTTTAGTTTCCTAACTAAAAAAATATAAAATATGGCATATATCATGCGATCGACATCACAATATTTTGAGTTACAGAGGGTGGATATAAGCTTGTTATCAGTTGAAATATGTTTTAAGCATATTCGAAAAGCCATTCAATGCATTTTGTTATGGAGAAAAATTCTTGTTGTAGGCAGGAAGGTGTAAACACACTAAGTCAGTTAGGAGCACCCTATACCAGATGGATGATGCGTGCATTTCACAGTAGTCATTTCCTATTCATCATCGAATATTAGAAAGATAGGCGCCTGGAAATGACTACGAGAGAGGCTAGGTCTCTTTTCTTACCTTACGAAAATTCAAGTCAAAATATTGTAGCTGTTTGCGCTCATTGGCAGCCAGGCTGTAGAAAAAAATACGGATTAGAAGCGCAAAGCAGTGAGGTATACAAATATAAACGTGTTACCAGTTGAAATATGCTTCTACTGTTCGATACATAATTGGAAATAACTACTCCGTATGCAGCCATGTATCTGGAAACAGGATGTTAAGGATAGATTTGGTATGTTTCACAATTTTGCCCGCAGCGAGAATAAGTCTCCATGTCAAAATGTAGGCAATGATATTTTCACAGGTTCGAATGTGTTTCGAGCCTCCTTGAATTGGTAACGAGCGTATATTTCAAAAAAGAAAAGTGAGAAAATGTTATGCCATGATCTTAGCACATAGGGTCTTTTTGCCTAGTCAGAAAAGAAACAATGATCATTATATTTTGTAGAGGGGGCCATTAGAAAGATTCTACCGATATCCTTTTAATAAATGTGGATGCCCAGCATATAAAATGGAATAATTCAACTTAAATATGATTTAATGACGAAATGATTGGCCTGAAATGTTCGATATATAGATCAGATGCTCACTAATATTTGGAGAATATGTCTATCTATGTATCTATGTATCTCTCTATCTATCTGTCTACGTACCTACCTACCTACCTTCCTATCTATCTTTCTCTCTTTCTCTCACTGTCAGCCATATAACGACACACGTACTGTTCATCAAATTTTTCCTCCTCTGGACTTTTCCGTTTTCCTTTCTGACGAAGAGTTATTCTCGAAATGTAAGAAAAAAATAATGTTCTTTCCACCTTTCCATGTGTACGCCCTCTTGTTGTTTTGGTATTGTTATTTTCAAGGTTCGATTATTCGAATTTTAACATTCGATTTGAATGTATGTGTGTGTACGTGTTTGTGTGTCTCTGTGTGTATGCGTCTTGTATGTGTGCATGTACACGCTATTATAATTGGGTGAGCACTTCAAAATAAATAGAACTAAGTCCAGAAGACTGCTCGCAACGGTGCAAAACTCCTCCCAATACGACAAGTAGATATTTCCTCAACCATTGAAGTACGAATGCATTCTGCAGCCCAGAAGACTTCAAAGAATTTAAACGGATTCTACGAAATAATGCCGGACTAGGATTATTATCAACCGACCAGAATTTGCTGAAATATAACAACTCAAATGTTAATGACGGTTTCTGGTGTCAGAGATCGGGTCAGCATTACTTCGTCGAGTCTATCGATGCCAGTACTTACCCGGTACTTTATTGAATCTTAAAGGTAGAAAGTCAAAATAAACTTCAGCGGGATTTGAACGCAGAATGCAAAAAACCAAAATATTACCACCTCATGACTTGGGGAGAGTAATCCACTGGAAATTATGCAGAAAACTAGGATTTGACTATATATGAACCGAGGAAAGTACTAGAAAGTAAGAAATATAAGATGTTGTGGGACTTAGACATTCAGGCTGACAGAATAATTGATGCTAGAATGCCTGATTTATTAGTAGTAGATAAAGAGGATAGAAAGTACCAGATAATTAACTTTACAGTCCTGATTGATAAAAAATCACTATCAGAGGTATAGAAAAAATAGCAAAGTACCAGGTCTTAGCAAGTGCTGGTAAAATGTATCCCAGTAATTATAGGTGCATTAGGAACTACACCTAAAAATCTGAACTGATGCACAGAGGAAATAAGCATAAACCCACTTTAGTACAGCTCCAGAAATTAGTGTTGCTAGGGACAGCTACAATAATTAGGAGGATTCTTGGCATCTAAGGTTACTTGTTGTAGCCCGATGCTAAGATTTTTTCTTTTGCAACAGTCTGATCTGTTGCGCGTATTTGAAATAATAATGATAACAACAACAACAACAACAACAACAATAATAATAATAATAATAATAATAATAATAATAATAATAATAATAATAATAATAATAATGTTTACCTAGTAAACCACTATATTTTGGCAAAGCAGTGGACCAGTACGTGACATTAGAGCGAAGGTTTATATAAAACGTGCAAATCAAGAACGATAACAAATGCAAATACTTAAAAATTAAAACAAAGAAAAAAATTCAAAATGGAAACTTTCGTCGACTAATCGTCATATCTCATAAAATTTCAGCCACCCTGGAGATGAAATCAGGTACCCTCTCCCAGCTGCTCTTGTTCATTTTCCAGGTGTATACTGCTCAGAGACAAACCTTTCAGTCATAACGTGCTCCACACTCTCGTTCTTCTTTCAACAAATATATAGAAGAGAATTTCATGTATTGAAAAATTAAAGTTTTCTTAGGTGCATTCCAAGAATTAATCGAACCCGATACTGCTCCTATCCTCTGAGCTAGGTGGTTGCGTATTTCGCTATTAAATGTTTGCTAAAGACACTGCGTTTGAATTGCCTCAGCTTTCTTAATGAGACTGCAGTGCCAATTCTAAATCAGATCACGTGTATTAGTGAGCTACTATTGAACTCTTTCAGGTTGATTTGTCCTAGATACACCATACGGTAAGGTTTCCAGTGTGCTCCTATGATACTATGACATGTGCGGCCGACTCATCACCATTATCTCTAATCTGGCATGGAAGTAGGCAATATTGATTATCGATCAGTTTTGCCTGGATGTATTGAGAAAGATAACAAAAGGAGAGACTATATTGTTTTAAAGCGAATCAATATTCTTGATGAAATGCTTTATCATTTAGAAATATGAATATTTAGTTACATTAACGTTTTTGTTACTTTCTCTCCCCTAACTTTGAAACAATGAAATTAAATTAAACAGTGTCCGAGCTGATATCACTTTCCCTCAATAGCAATTAAATACGGAGGATATTGTGCACAGAACATACACTGTGAATCGCTCAGCGTTTTGCCTATGTAATGCTGTCTGAATTTAGAATGTAAAACAAACAATTCTCTTGAAGCATCTCACCATTAACTTCAATATGAGATTCAGAGATATTTGTGGTTCTGGTTTTTGTTTTCGGTTTTACGACATCGTCGCTTCTTCCTCTCTGACAATTTCTCCTTTCCTTATACAATCAATAAATTATAAGCAATTAAATTAATCTCGTTTTATTCGAGATCCAACATCTGATTGTGATATATGCAGGTTATTAAAATGATAAAGATAATGCACGTTGGGAACCTCTGCGTATATCTCATCATTGCTATGAAATATAGTTGTGACTGATATATATACATACATATATATATATATATATACATATATATATATACATGGAGAATTCACCAAAAAACAAATGACGAAGACAGGTGGTGTAGAAAAAACAGATGTATTGATATAACGCTCGGGAAGTTAAAAAGTCTTTAACATTTCGAGCCTACGCTCTTCCACATTAAGGAACACGGAAAGAAACAAGTGATGTAAGCAGCGACTGAGAAACGAAATGTGACTAGAGAAACGAGTTTTTTTGAGATTCAGTTGGTAAAATTTAATAGAAGGCTGAAAGCAGTGGGAAGGAAGTGTGCTGAGGTGTTGTTTTAGGCGGTTGTGAAGGGCGATGAGGAAAGGTTTGTAATCTGGCATGATAGTACAACTAGAAAAGAAAAGAAAGAAAAGAGAGAGAGAGGGATAGAGAAGGTAAATAAAAACGTGGGGAGGAAAAAATACGTGGGAAGGAAAAATTCAAAAGGTGTGGGGAGAAAAAAGCAAAAGGCGTGAGGAGTATAAAATGTAAAAGGCGTGAGGAGAAAAAATATATACGCGAGGTGGGAGAAAAGAATAAAAGCAGGGAAAGAAAAGATGAAGAGGGAACAAATAGAGAGAAAAGGGGGAAGAAAGGGAGAAGACGAGACGAAAGGAGTAGAAATGGAGGGAGAAACAGGCAAGGTAACAGATATATATGTATATATA
>NC_068991.1:79483400-79485918 GCF_001194135.2 Octopus bimaculoides
TATATATATATATATATATATATATATATATATGCGCGCGCACATATAGATACGTAGGCGCTGTATGTACATACAGAAGGTAAATAGAAAGAAAAATATTCAGTGATATTTCATCATTAATGGTATCTAGTGTATTTTACATTTGAATTCTGAAGACACTTATACATACATACATACATACATACATACATACATACAGACATACATAGTTTATGTTAAAAGTGCTTTGGTCGTGTTTAGCCGTAATCCGTACTTTTATGCTCATGTATGCTACTCGATTCTCTCACCTTTTCATTTTTCTTTGATTCTCAGAATCGTTTTCAATGTCAATTCTAGCGTCGCCCTCGTAATACCTGTTTTAATTCGGCGATAGCAACTCTTCTAATTTGTATCATCCAAAGTTTTGCTGTTAGAAAACATGCATGTAAAACACAGATTTGCATTCACTGGAAACAGTTAAACACCCACAAATTTGCTTTTTCACGTCCACGAGTTGAGGTTAAACAGTTCGGATGAAGATAATCTGTTTGAAACTGAACGTAAAAGCAAATGCGTATGATTTTTACAATATATTTATATTAATAGAACTCTGCACATTAGTCTATATTGAAGTGAAATGATTCCGGCGTAAATTTGAGTGTTGGTCGTATATTTTGCTGCAAAAGACTTCAATTTTGCACTGCAATACCAATATTTATTAGGATATTGTGCAGCATACTAAACAACATATACTGCCAACTAGGATCGCTTTTAACCTATAATTCTATCGCCCTTAGGCCAGGGGGATATGATTCCCAGCTGGATATTTATTTCTTTTTATGTAAAACAAAACAAATCTACTTCATCTGTTATTTAAGTACATTGACTTCAAACTGAAAAAAATGCTCGTGTAAGGAAAGAGGATGACATTTTGTTTCCGATAATTTATTCTATAAACACGAGGTATTATTCTTTTGTTGTAAATCAACGGTTATTCCTTTATTAGTTAACGACAGAGTGTCGCTAAACATTTTATCTTCCTATATACAATAATTTACTTTGAGTGAAACATGAATAATGCGTTACATAAAAAGAAACACAAAATTCCGAGACGAACGTCTTATCTAATTCTAAGCCAAAAGACAATTACTACCAAAAACACTAAGAAAAGTTTTTAAAATAAGGTTCCATTTCTACTAACATACATGAATTCTGATATTTTGATATGCTCCAAATAAACTTCACTACAATACACAAAACATAAGTGTATTATAGTGAAACGTGTCCTATTCTTAGAGTAATTTAAGTCAGTTTTGCGAAAGATCTAGCTGATAAACCAGCAGGAACTGGAAGCGATATATTTTTCGGGGATTTCTACTTTATTTGGTTATTTCAAATTTTCCAATACAACAATTCCCTTGATACACAAAAGTATTATCTTCAAAGACATTTTCGTTCTCTTTCTTCTCTTTTAGTCAGGTTTATCAGCGCACACATTTACCTGGTATTTCGTGTTTGACATTTTACACGGTCGAGCATATATATAGGTACACGTATACATATGTGTGTGTGTGTGTGCATATATATATATATATATATATATATATATATATATATATATATACATATACTCTTTTACTTGTTTCAGTCATTTGACTGCGGCCATGCTGGAGCACCGCCTTTAGTCGAGCAAATCGACCCCAGGACTTATTCTTTGGAAGCCTAGTACTTATTCTATCGATCTCTTTTCCTGAACCGCTAAATTACGGGGACGTAAACACACCAGCATCGGTTGTCAAGCGATGTTGGGGGGACAAACACAGACACACAAACACATACATATATATATATATATACATATATACGACGGGCTTCTTTCAGTTTCCGTCTACCAAATCCACTCACAGGGCTTTGGTCGGCCCGAGGCTATACTAGAAGACACTTGCCCAAGGTGCCACGCAGTGGGACTGAACCCAGAACCATGTGGTTGGTAAGCAAGCTACGTACCTCACAGCCACTCCTGCGCCTATACATATACATTCTTGTACACATATACATATATATATATATATATATGATCACATACATACGATGAACAGGGAAATGCACAGAAAAGTGTGTATATGAAATACTATATAAAGCAGGAAAAGTTTAAATAACAATGTGTGTGCTTTTGTATGTGTAACTATCTATCTATGTAGCTGTCTATTTATCTCTGTATGAATCTATATTTATATATTCATTTATCTATCTCCATAGATATGCGCATGGGTATATGTATGTAAGTTGTATGCATTTGCAATGTATATATATATATACACACACACACACATATATATATATATATATATATATATATATAGTATTAGGGAAAATAACTAATTTTCAAGAACTCATCGATGAAAATCCACTAAAACTATATATTTTATATATACTTTATCTATAAGGCTCAATTTAATTTTAATTTTTTATAAATTGATTTTAATTGAGTTTTTTACCTGTAATTTTGGATTTTGTCCCTAATATTATTATTATATAT
>NC_068991.1:79486570-79489136 GCF_001194135.2 Octopus bimaculoides
TATATATAAAGAGAGAGAGAGAGACACACACACACACATACAATAAGTGTGATACCAAATTATATACGGCATATTGCACATATGTGTGTGTTTGATACATTTGTATGGATGCACACACATGTTAGCACACACCTTGCACATTATATATGCATGTGTGTGTGTGTTTACTGCTTCGGTCACATGTTCATAGGAGATTAAGCAAGACTCAATTAAGTTGCGAAAACAAATTCTAAGTACTGGCGTTACATCTTAATGTATTTTGCAGGAAACAATATGTTCAGCGAAATACTGTTTTTTCTTTTACTTTCGAAGACATTTTCCACACACGTTTGTGGAAGGGTGGAAATTTATACGAGTGGAAATAGTGGAGTTTTAGCTAGTAAGTTTTGCGGGTGCTGATAGTATTTCTTCATTTACTCCCTCTTTATCACATGTGGGAACATGAATCGGAATTATATTTAGCGTGGAATCTTCCTGAAATAGTTGTGCTTAGCACCCCCGATTGCAGGACTGGATTTTCATTCCCCACTTCTTTATTTACGATGAAATATAAGTCATCTATTGGTCTTTCATGTCCTGACTTCCATAGCCTCACAAAACCTTCGTCCATCATCTGCACATGAACGTCTTTCCAACGCTGTGTTTCGCGGATTATCTGATCTTAACATTAATGCATGACGTTTGATCTTAATATCCTCCATTTCTTTGTTGGGTCATAACTGCTTTTCTACAGATGTAGGCTACGTACGCGTACCTGAGATTCTTAACAAACTCTGGTCTAGATCATTGTTCCGATGACCTAGAATTGTCCAACGGACGTATGGAGTCCTTCGTTTTGCTTTGTATTAGCATTAATATGAGACTAACTCTTTGCGATGCACTTCTCGATGGAGAAGCAACGTATTAATATTTTCAATATTACACTACTCTAGGATGCCATCAAGAAGGAAACACAGAATTTGCTTGGAGACATTAACGCAGATTGCATTTCACTGAGCAGGAAAGCTGAACTTAGGAAACAGGAACTGAAAACCGCAGAAAATAAACGGTGGGACCTTTAGGGAAAGAAGAAAAAGCTAGAGAATCAGAGGAATATGAAGCTGAAAATGGATGACTTGCTTCATTATTCAATTCTCTGCAAGGTGATAAAACACAGTCCGGAAAGAGACATTGATCACTTTAATTGATGAAATTGCTGCGTTGCAGATTAGATAAACATGCCTTTAGGGATCATTGAGAAGAACTACGGTATATAAGTCGGAGGTGACAAAACTCAAGACCAAAGATAGGCTGAAGCTGACGGGCACAAAGTTGGGAGAAGAAATCTGTCAAACGCTTAACACGAATATTTTTTAACCCCTAAAGTTGCTCGATTATAAGAGTTGAAAAACACACCACTCATTTTTACCAGAGAAATATTAAATATTTTGAAGCTGGTGAAGAGAGATAAATCCTCACGTTATCTCAATGAAAATGTTAAAGAAGACAGAGAACTACAATCGTTTTCTGTAACAAAATCAATGTAAATGAAAGACATACCCTCGTTGCGGAAAGAGTCAAATTACTATCTTGTTTTATATGTGAAATAATATGGAATTTATTGCTTTTTGTCTTATTTCTAAAATCTTACTTTCCGAACTTTCCAAAACATCGCCACCACCAGCAATCGAAAGACCAAATATTTTCACGCACATCATTTACATCTACTGTCCAAATATTTAGTGAAACATATTGCCCCGAGTACCTTTTTTCATAGTTTCTACATATTAATTCAGTGATACATATTTTCCTTTGGCTACGTAAGACATTGTGACACACGCCATGTTTATATTGGTAACACACAGACCTTGAGACACATACATATCTGTGTGTGCGTATTATATACATATATATATATATATATATATAATTATATATATATATATATATATATGTGTGTGTGTGTGTGTGTGTGTGTGTGTGTGTTATACACACATATATATATATATATGTGTGTGTGTGTGTGTGGTCTTGTTAAGCAGTATCGAGTTATACAATTCTGTAAATAATAATAATAGTATTTTTATAAGCGTAAAGCTTATAGCGATCACTGTGCAATGACTAAAGAAAATAGTCTAATAATGGGGCAAATAAGAAAAAAGTAGGATTTCTCGTACGCGTCGGAGACGAACCCCACATCGCTTTGTTTACGCGACAAAGTGTGTTACCGATTACACGAGCGAATTTTAATACGATAGCATATATTTAAGCTATCTTTTATTATTACGGTTATTTTGTACCGGCAGCAGCACAGGCTGCAGAGTTGAGAATTTGCTGATGGTGTCTCTAGTAGCCTCCATCTACATTTTTAGCCAGAAGAATACTTCGAATATTCAACGGAAGAAGTATTATAACCGATTAAGTAAGAAAGAATACATCACATCGCGCGGACACCGGTGCTTTCAGGAAATAACTGTGCTTTCAGAAATAAGTAGCTGTAAGTGTCTGTTTACATCTAAGCAAAGCGAAGACGGGTATATATATGTGCATATATATATATATATATATATATATATATGTGTGTGTG
>NC_068991.1:79489183-79491688 GCF_001194135.2 Octopus bimaculoides
TATATATATATATATATATATATATATATATATATATATATATATATGTGTGTGTGTGTGTGCGTGTGTGAATTGCAATTTGTCAGAAAGAGTGGAACATTAATTCTATTTGTTTCTATTTCTAAGGTTACTTCGCTTTCTTAGTATGCATTGGTCAGCATATATAATGGTTATTTTAGCATCGGTGATTAGATAAACGAAAATATACGATGCTTATATATTCGAACAATGAGACATACAAATAGCGATGGTGCAGTAAATCACTTGAAATGTCAGCGTTATATCCTGTGGGATTTCAGTGTTTAGCAGATATAGTCAGAAAATACATTCATTTTCTTTTACATTTACCTATTTAACAGCGAGGAAATTTTCTATGTAAATTTTTTCTATGTAAATTTAAACGTTACACTGTTGTTGGAGAGAAACAATTCAATGGAACATAGCATATAGTAATGATAAATAACGAAGGTGCTTTGAGTTAACCTTTCAGCTGGGGACATCTAAATTTCAGAATCTATATCTTGCGCAGATATTATTGCGTTTGTAAGGACGCTAAAATGAAACGTTTCCAAAAGAGTATTGCAAAGAAAATGCCGGATGAAGTTTGTTCAATATATAGACCTAAGAATATACATTTTGAAAGTGATGTCATCATATGCGTTCGAATTCTTGAGAGATTATCTTTGAGTTAATTTTTCTGGCCTTCGTTAAATAAGTTTTGCCTTTTATAGTTACGTTTCACCTTTCTAAAGTGAATAAAGTGAGAATGACTATGGCCGATAAAATATATTCGAAACCTTCATCCTCATCGCAAAATTTTCGCTTTACGTTCTGCGATAATATACGTACATACATATATAAATATATGTTTTTACTTCAAATTTTTATAAACTTTTACTGATATTTGATAAGAAGTGATACATCGAAACCGCTAATATTTTCTTTATATAATTGTTTATTAAATTACCTCTTAAATTGAAATATCTTAGACTGAATTCTGTGTCATTTCCACCTCTATCTTTCATTTGTATAAACAGAATGAGATAAAAATCCAAGGCTGTGAAAGACTTCAGAACATTTATAAAGGGAAGGTCATGCAGCTGTTTCCGGGATATTTTATATATATCCCTTCATCGGAGACGGTGTGAGAAAATGGGTTTTTTTTAAATCTCATTCTGTTAATTTTTATATATACGCATGCTGATATATGACCTACGTTGGACTCCTCATTCGCATAATCACTGAACCTGGAGCTTAACTATAATCTGTCCATAGCACTTACTCGGCATTACCTGACACATTTGGGTCTTCTTGACACCATTATCTCTCATAACCTCAATTTCTCGCTTATATTATATATACACACACACACACACACACACACACACACATATATATATATAGGCAGATTTCCGCCCCGACATCTCGTCGGTTATTAAGACAATCAAAAAATGCTATGAGAAATGACCGTTAAATAAAGGGAAATTACTATGTAAATGATCGTTATTAAGACAAACAAAAGAGCTATTACAGTGACCGTTAAATATGTTCATATACAAATCTATATACGCACATGCGCAAGAAAAATGCAGGGTGAGAGGTAATATACAGAAAAAATATAAAAAATATATAAAGCAATAAAAATATAGAAAAATATATATATAAATATGTAAGACATATTTTTATATATAAATAGAGAGAGATAAAATGCTTGCACGTGGATACAATATAAAAAGCAGGTTCTATCTTTGATCTTGGGTGGGGGGCCAAAAACGTAACAAATATTTAGCCATATGTGGACATGATCTAAAAAGGTCAGTCCTTTAATTTAGACATGTAGCAGGGGTGGGGGTCTAAGCTCCTTTTCCAAATGAGCCATATCACAAAGACCGCACTTTCCACTGCCGTTGGTGTTGGGCTTACACTTAGCTAAGATCTTCCAATGGATGTTGCAATTGACATCTTTTTCTTTTAAGGACCATATATGACTGGATCATTTGGCTGTTTTTCTTTCATCCCAGTGTCTGAAGCTCAAAGTGTGATTGTTGAACCTGACTTTAAAATACCCCTCTGTGAGACCCACATATTTCTTTGACGAAACTATGTCTTTAGTGGTTGTAGAATCTAGGGGACGTCAAGTAGAAAATAGTTGTTAGAAAGGATAAATTTTAATGTTTCAATTACAGAAAAAGCCTGGCTTACGCGTTCCGGGTGTTCTTCGGGGTACTTTTCCAGACAGAATTTTTACTACTTCGATTCTATAGTCACGTGGGATAGTGGGATATACTTATCTATAAATATGCTTATGTATAAGTGTATGCGTAAATGTACTTATATATGTATATATATATGTGTGTGTGTGTGTGTGTGTGTGTGTGTGTGTGTGTGTGTATGTATCTGTCTGTCTGTCTCTCTCTCTGTGTCTCTGTCTCTGTCTCTCTCTCTCTCTCTCTCTCTCTCTCTCTCTCTATATATATATATATATATATATATATATATATATGT
>NC_068991.1:79492243-79493973 GCF_001194135.2 Octopus bimaculoides
ACATACATACATACATACATACACACACACGCACACACACATACATACATACATACACACACACACACACACATACATACATACACACACACACACATACATACATACATACATACACACACACACACACACACACACACACACATACATACATACATACATACACACACACACACGTGTATGTCTCGTGTGTGTTTCGTGCTCGTGAAGTTTGTGATGATATATTTATTAATTAAATATAAAAAAAAACTCTCGTAAAGATATCCTAAAAAGCAAATGTATTTTACTAAAAGTTTGTGCACGCGTTGTCGATAAGTGTTGGGTTCATAAGTTTATTCTTTGAATCAGTATTGAAGACTAATTCAATGCGGAAACGAAATATGCCTCTACTAAATGTTTATTATTCACTTCGTGCATCACTTAGACACTGGCGGCCTTTAACGAGGTTATAGTAATGTGAGGATGAGGATTGGTTTCCCTTCCAATGATGCACTAAATATAGTAGTTTATGAGATTTAAAACTTGCTAAGCTACTGTTTGTGTCATATGATTGTAAGAGCTGTTTGGCATCCATTCTTGGGTTTCGCGGTCTTAGAGGGCTTTCTGTTGCATACCTTGCATAGTAAGTATCTCCAGTTCTTAAACAAATTCAGCAGTATTAATTTTAGGAAGCCCTGGAAACATGTACGATAATAAAATATGACCTTTGTTACTCATCATTTCTAAACTCATCACAGGTTCTTCGTTTCCTCCAACTAAGATTTTTCTTCTTAGTCGTTGATTTTCTCGTGAGAGAAGAGCCAAAGCAAGCCATATTCATGATGAGTTTTTAAACCCGGCAGATCAAATAGTTTGGATGAATTGCTTGTCCTTCGAATGTTTAAATATTTAATAAAGTCGGAACATTCTTGTTACAGGCTTTTCATTCTATCTGAAATCTATGTACAAAATAAACTACATATTCAAGATGAAATCCAACTTCACTTGCGTCACCCAAAACCTCATTTACGTAATCAGATACTCGGGCTGCCATAGAAATTATATTGTTTCAAGCCAGAATAAAGCAGAGAACAGAAAAAACAAAGAAAAAAAAAATTAAAATTACAGATTTACCTCCCCTTTACTGCAAAATAAATGAGTGAACAATTATCTCAACTAGCAATATTTTTCTCGCTAGCAATTTATCTCTTTGAACTCTCAGTCTTATAAGCAATGCAAAATCGGTCCTTACTTCAATTATGCTGAAAGAACAAAACCTTATTTTGTTTATACAATTGTATAATATCTTTATCATAATGGATCTAATATACTCTTAAATCCTGTAAAACAACTCCTCTGTGTTTTTTCATCTTATCTCTTTCTCTGTTAATATCCAACACGTGTGCTTCCCCAATAAAATATTTTCTAGCAGTAAGAGCGAGGCTTCACAATCATGAGGTAGTGAATTCGATTCTCAGACCGAGCTGTGTATTGTCTACTTGGATAAGACACTTTATTTCACATTGACATAGTACACACAGCTGTATAAATGAGTTGAGACGTCACCGGTGCCAAGGTGTATCGGCCTTTTCCTTTAAGTTGGATAACGTCTGTGGCGTGGAGACGAGACGCCGTTATGCATAGCTGACTGCCTGTCCTCCATAAGCAACCTTGCCCGGACATTCTAGGTACAATCCCATGATCATTCATGACAGAAGTGGGTCTTTACCATATATATATATATATATATA
>NC_068991.1:79494509-79498891 GCF_001194135.2 Octopus bimaculoides
CTGTAATATATATGTGTGTGTGTGTGTGTGTGTGTGTGTGTGTGTGTGTGTGTGAATATGTTTGTGTGTCCCCCCAACATCGCTTGACAACCGATGCTAGTGTGTTTACGTCCCCGTAACTAGCGGTTCGGCAAAAGAAACCGATAGAATAAGTACCGAGCTTACAAAGAATAAGTCCTGGGGTCGATTTGTTCGACTAAAGGCGGTGCTCTAGCTTGGCTGCTGTCAAATGAGTGAAACAAGTAAAAGAGTGTCCCGTTACTTTCCATACGTTTAAATAACCCTCTGAATGTTATACAGTCAACAGATATATAGAGTCAACTGTACATCCATACAGTTGACTATTAATATTTATCTACTGAACATTCAAACCGGCAACGATTTAGTAATTTTTCCAATCAATATTTACTGTTCCGTGTAATTAGTCTCTTCTTAAATATTGTCTATGATTGACTCAATGTGACGCCATCAGTCTCCTGAAATCAAGCAAAACTAATTGTCACCTGCCATTCTGCTACGGACTCCCCACTCACATTCATGTTGATCAAGTTGTTTCACTTCATATCAAAATTTTCTTTTGTATTTATCAGTCTGCTACGCCTCGCGCGATTGTTTGAATGATATAACATTTGTACCGGTTCACTGGATAATTATATAGTTTGTCTTGAGGCAAATTTTCACTGCAAATGTGTCAGTCTTTGACATCTCTCTTATTATCGTCGCTGTGATGTGTTAATGAGATGTTTTTAGATGACACTGTGATGTCAATTATATCTCTGTAAATTCAATTTAGCAATTGATGTCAGGTATATTAATCAACTTTCAAAGTGGTCGTTACATAGTATTGTAATACAAATGCACAGAAAATTACTACAAATATTCTTAAAGACAAAGAAATTTATACCAATTCTGGAATATTACGCATTATATAGGAGCTAACCTGGCTAGTACATTTCTGTCACCATAGGTAATATCAGGAAATAATGCATACATAGAATAATTGTAAATTAACTTTTTATCAAATTTTGTGATGTTTACGCAAAATGATGAATGCTAATTTTCAAACGAAAATTATTTATTACTTTCAAATGAATTTAAATAAAACAAGTTTCTCATTAGTATAACACTTCCGGTAACCATTTGTCAATCACTCCACTTCCTTCTCGTCCTCATCTTCTCTATGATTCTTTTCTTGTATTATATCGTGTCTCATCCTTAACTTAACTCCCTCTCAATTTAACTTTACTCGATGGCTCTCTTTCTCTGTTCAGCCTCTTATACCATAGGTTCTCAAAGTGGGCGCTGCAGCCTCCCGTGGGTGTTGAAACCGTCCAGGTGGGCGCCGGTGCCTAAGGTGGTGGTGGCAGGATCGGTAGAGAAAAAGGAGGCGTTGGGAAGAAGAGAGTGAATTGTGACACGTTGTGAATTTATTATATTAATATAATATTGTATACAAATTATATAATTTTATATCAAACCATTTGATAAAATGATTCATAGCATATATAAATTAGGAAAATATAGAATATTTATTTATACATAAAAATAGGGGTGGGGCGCTGAGGGTATTATATGGCCATGAGTGGGGGGTGATGGCCCAATTAGTTTGAGAACCTCTGCCTTATACGATATAGAGCATGGCTGGAGAAATAAGCCAAGTGCGCAACATTTATTTTGACTTTTATGGTGGTTGCAGAGATGTATATGTATACCAATGATTTTGTGCATTGTAACATTACACGTAGTTGTTACTACGTATGTCTGTGACATATTATATGTTGTTATACGATATGTAATTTGAGGTTTCGCAGTCTGGCTGGAGAAATATACAGAGAAAATTTAATTAAAATCGTATTATTACATCATCTGAAGCCATATTTATGCCGATGTTCCAAACCTATTTACATGTTTTTCTTTATACAACTCTCTAAAACATATCTGCAGTTATTAGCAATTACGATGACAGCATCTAAAAGTAGACAGTGACTTCAACATAAAATGAATGTATGTGTGCTTATTTGCTGCGTAAATTAAGTACTGTTATACTACAGTTGCTTTTACATACCTCACTTCTGAAGGATGTGTTAGTGGCATCCATAGAAACATACACACATACACACTGACTGATGCATACATAGACGTATATGTTTACATGCTCACACACAGACACGCATATAGAATTGTATTTATTAAGTTTTCGTTGAAAAAACCGCGTGTACAAAATTGTCTTGTTAAAAATGTGCAAAATTCAATATAAGTGCATCATAATAAAACTGGACTATGTCCATAACTTAAGGGTTCTTGCGATTAAACTTAGTCAGCCGTACTCTTAAATGGTGACTCTTAAATGGTATTTTCATATCATCAATAAATACAATCGTCTGACTTCAACCACAGAAAAGCTTTATTTATAAAGTAGATAATCTTGCTGACTTACACAATGTTATGTATGGAAGTTTGTGAAATTATTTACATATAAATATGTTTACATGTGTATAAGCGCTCAATTATACAATACTTAAATAATAAACTTCACATTAAAATTCTTTTACAAGTCACTTCATGAGATGTGTTATAATAATATACAAGGATGTTTATGTATTTATGTATATGTACATAATGTGTATATATTTATACATACATGGATGTGTATGTATTTATGCATGTATATACATGTTTGCTTTTTGAAAACTTAATTGACCTCAATGTGTGTTTAACTATCAATTCTTTGTCGCTTGCGTCTCTGTTCGCAAATGAAAATGTTTCTAGTCGCTGCAGATCTAATATTGTCGAAACTGCTTAAACAGTAGAATATAAGGATTTGATATTGACTCCATGCTGCTGCAAACACAATGAATTTCAGAATATTAAGTAATGCATTTTTATATAGTGGTTAATGTTTGTCAAAGATGTGTCGAAGCACATAAATTTGGTAAACCAATTCTTCGTTCAGACATTACAAGTTTGCATGTGCTCGTGCAGGTGCATTTCTGAAAGAATTCGGCGCTCGATCCCATATCCAGATACATGTCTTGCTATGCGATCATCGGACATATCTTTGTAATACTTGTTCTTCCATGGGTATTACGTTTCAGCAAACAGTCAATGGATTATTGAAGTTCTCTCCTTAGAAGCTGCAACCTTTTATGCGGACGTCAATGGATCCACAATTGAGCTATAGTTCCAGTCGACATAGTCTCAACCGGTAGCCAGCTCAGTCAGGAGACCTCTGACCTTTCTTGACGAGACTTGCATAACATCAAGCGCTACCTATAATTACTTTGACATAATGTTCTTAGCACTTGTTTGCAGAATGATCCCGATAAAAGAGAAATGGGAAAGGGGCAAGATCCAGACAACCGACGTTCTGGAGCAAAGGTACTTCATACAGCGAAAAGTGGAAGAAGCCTTATATTTTAGACAACAGTTTTTGAAGAAAGGAAGATAGATTACTCAGACAAGAGTGTTTGGAAAGAAGATCCACAGGACCATTCATCTCCGAGCAGGGAGCCTATTATAGTATTTGTTTTGGCACAAATTATCCACCGCACTCTTAATCTTGGTTATGGTCCAAGATGGAGAATAAGGACAGAACGTTTGCTACTTTTTATTCTATGTTCTTTTACTGTGACTAATCATGCTCGTATTTTTTCTGGGGTCATTCGACGTTAAAATCAACTTTCGAATTGAACCAATATTTTATTGTCTGATCTTGCAAATGAACTTCGACGTCTTTTCTGGTGCTGCTGATGAAGGAGCTCCGGCCTCTCTTCGTACTTGACCGAACTCTCAGAAACGTCATTTGCAATGTAAACAAAATGTGCAACCCTTAAATAAATTCTTTTTCTAAAATAAATTCCTTTTCTTTCACCTTCTGTGAATCACTCGTTTTGAAGTGTGCGTCTTCAGTCCTCTTAGTTTTCGAAACCTTTCCTCAGTTTAGTGAGGCAATATTGCTTCACTCAAGCTGCAAAGTGATCATCTAATAGGACATTCCAGCTTCAATTTGTGGTGTCTCTCACAACGAATTTTGTTTCGATTAGAAGATGATGAGAGAGCTACCAGATGAAAAAAAAAAACATGAATTTACCAAACAGCACCCACAATACATTTGTATGGCTATTTCTCCATAATCTTCATAACTAAAATCAGAATTTGCTAATCATGTATCAGACGTTACAATACCGTACTATTTTTTATTTGTTACTTGGTGACTTTGAAGGTGGGGCAAATGTCCATACCTGTAGCATTCGCATGTACTCCGAGATCTGCGCTGGATACTCCCAATGCCCATAATGTCCGAAAGCTGCAAGAGAGAGAGAGAGAGAGAGAGAGAGAGAGAGAGAGAGAGAGAAGAGAGAAAGAGAGAGAGGGGGAGAAAG
>NC_068991.1:79498968-79500744 GCF_001194135.2 Octopus bimaculoides
AGAGAGAGAGAGAGAGAGAGAGAGAGAGAGAGAGAGAGAGAGAGAGAGATGATCAGAAAATATCCAGAGGACCAACGTACTAGAGAGAAAGAGCTAGACAGAATGTTTACTTCTGAACAGGGGTGGTAGGACTGGAAAATATGTGTGATGAAAGGAAAAAGAGTGAGAGAGTAAAGAGAGACAGAGAGGAAGACGATCCCTGCACAAGACGATCCCTGCTCCAAGAAGCAGAGGCGATTGAAAAAGAAGTTCTAGAAGTAAAGGGTGAATACAAGAAGGCGTAGCACATACATATAATTAAATTGGAGTTATTAAGCAGCCACTAAAATGAAAAACAGTCAATCCGTTAATTATGAACGCCATTATAATCACCGCACAAATAATAAAATTCTGATTGTCAAAGTAATTGCTAAATGCTTGCGTGAAACAAAAATATTGTAAGGAATTCATTGAAAACAAGATGATTATAATTAATGATTTTTGTTTAGAATAATTTCAAGGAAGAGCAATTAATGGGAAATGCGTTTGGTATTGAAGAAGAAGAGAAGAAGTAGAAGAAGATGATGAAGAGGAGGAGGAGGAGGCCCATATTGCTGCTGATGACAGTAACTACAAGGTCAACAAAGAAAGAGAAGACAGTGCTATATTTGTTTACACTTAACAAGCTTTAAAGACGATACATTTCAAAGTACCAAATATATTTTAAATCAATTTCTTCAACTAGAATCGTTCCGTTTTCATAAGAAATGCCCTATAGGAAATGAATAAATGATGGCCTGTGAAGCCTCCGGAGTTTCTCATGTACAAACACATACGCACGTACACACACACACACACACACACACACACACACACACACACACACACACACACACACACACACACACACACACACACATAGATACTCACAAATATACTGATTAAAGTGAAATAAATATAAGGTCTAAGCATGAAAACTGAGAAGGTGGAGAGAAAACTTTGTATTATTAAAATACCAGGAATTTTTGGATACACTGTTTGTCGTATAAATAGAATCTCAGGGTAGGAGCATAAAAGATTATATGTACATACATACATACATACATATATAGGATCTAGTTCAAAACGGGGGCACCAGTATTTTCTTAACGAAACACTTTGAAACTTGGGACACTGGTAGAATGTGTCATATAAAACATCTTTTTCTCTTAGTCTTCTTAAGAAAAATTATTATATTGCAATTTATTTCATGTTAAAGTTGTCATATTTCTGTAATTTCAACCAATGACTGAGGTCCATTCAGCCGAATACATTAGGTGTTGACTACGTAAACAAACGATTCTCAAACGATTCTGGCGGTGATAAAATTATTATTTCCTTGTCAAAAAATGGCTGAAGCATATTGGCAGTAGCTAATAAACCTTTCTATTATAGGCACAAGGCCTGGTTTTTGAGGGAAGGAGCAAGTCAATTAGGGTTAGGGTTAGGGAAAACGAACACACGTGTGTTACCTCTCTGCAAAATGTCAGAAGTAATGGAGATTAAATACGCTTTACACCGCTTAAACTGCCAAAGGAGTAACTGTAAACAGCTGAATACTTGTCAGTGGTTGGTTGAAATTATCGAAATAAGACAATTTTTTTACATGAAACTAATTCGAATACAAACATTTTTTCTGTTCTATAACACAAAATAGATAAGTATACGTAGTTTGAAAGTCTTTCGGTACCAAAAACACTACTTAAAACATAAATGAAAACTGGTGCCCCTGTTTTGAACTAGATCCCATATATATAT
>NC_068991.1:79500811-79503033 GCF_001194135.2 Octopus bimaculoides
TATATATATATATATATATATGTCTGTATGAGTTAGAGGTTATGCACTCATCTAAGCGATAATAAATATCCAATATACTACTGGAGGTATACCTACGTATTTATATCCAAAGTACTTACTATTGCAGGGCAGTATCGCAAAAATAATAAAATAAAATAAAATAACAGAAATATTAAAGAATGGCAAAAAAGTCAATTCGAAAGTGATATCCATTATCATATTATTACTTAATTAACAAAATAAATAATAAGTGATAAGTAACAATATCGTACTAAGGTTTTGCCCAAATTATTCTTTCCTTGATGTATTCATGTATTGATTCCCCCAAGTAAGCTCACATTATTTAACTTTCTCATTTGCTTTTATGATACTCTATTAAATAGCAGTTAGCCTCAAACATTTGACCCCTGTGATATGGACCATCCCATTAAACTCACTCCTCAACGTCTTACCCCAGTAAAATTGAAATAGGATGTAACTCTCATAACCTGTGGAAATTACTCCTGGAAGTAACTTCCTTTACCGTATGATGTAATCCCATTGATTATGGATATCCCCTTGGAATTGACGTTTTTAACATTGCTAACTATTTCCGTTATGTTATTATTTTATTCTATTTTATTATTTTACTTTACTTCCTCACATGTTAGATTCATACAGTTCATGGCATGTTCTTTTCGATATGTAGTACCTTTCTTTTAAAAATGAGAAACTCGGAAGCTTCTTTCTTTTTCCATCAACGCATAACCCTAAAACAATGTAAAGTATCTTGTCAATGAGCACCTGCACCAACAAACATTTAGATTCTACCATCTTCCTGAGGGGAACTCAAAAGGGAAAGCGTTTCCATCCATGTTTGATGTTTGAGAAAACTATTTTCCCTCTTGCGTTGATAAAATAGTTTTGAAAATCAGCAGAATTTGATCTGAAATGTTCAATGAGCAATGTCTGATAATCTTGCTCTAGCGCACATACAGTTTCTTTCTCTTGATATATTTGAACTCTATAATAGTGAAGCTCTAAATTTCCTCCATGTTCCTATTCATTGTTAACAAATGTCATTGCTGAAGAATAATGTTGGGTGCATGCTGTGATCACCATGCTCCATGGAGTTCTTTTGTTCAATATTTCATTTACTTCCGGTTGGTATACTTTAACAGACGGCATTTTTCTATAATGTATTAAAGCAGATTTCAAAGGGTTGTTTCTTTCAACATTTTACATCAAGCGAACGCTCACGCATTCATGCTCACGGGATGCTCGTTCATACACACATACGCACATGCACACATGCTGAAGAAAAACACTCACGTACACTTGGAACTTATTGTCTTCATGACTAATTAACTAATCAAAATTTATATGCCATCTGTATATATCTGCATTTGCACGCGCGCAATCACACACATTCGTATACACAAACCCACACGAACGGACACACACACACACACACACACACACACACATACCTATAATCTTTAATCTTTTATCTTTTACTTGTTTCACTTACAAGACTGCAGCTACCCTGGGACACAGCCTTCAATCGTTGCCAGTATTGATATTTTTCAAGCCTGTAGTGGTTACATGTGTGTATCACGTGAACAGAGGCAAAAGGAATGTGTATGCCTTTGCAGTAAAACCTTCTGTCGTATCGTAGACTTTTCTCGTTTGCCTGCTGAGCCTTTCTTCTTCTTGTCTCTCCCTCTGCTGACCACCGTATTTATAGTAATCGTGGCAGCTAGAAGGACAGACATACTGCAGCAGAGATTGTGCCTAAATTGGTCAGCTCCTGTCTATTTGAACTTCGCCTGACATGGCTGAGGTCGTAAGTCAAAGTGAGATGATCAATCACATTTTTGACAGGACAAAGAAAACATTTTTTTGCGCCTGTTGAGCGTGGTGGTTTGAACGAGCGAGAATCCTTAGATTCGGTTTCGAATCTAGGCTTGGTGAAGGAAGTGTTAATTTTTACAAGCCTACTACACATTTTATCGGTCTCTTTGCCGAATAGCTATCTTACGTGGATGTAAACAAACCGACACAAATAGTGAAGCAGTGGTGGAGTTCAGACATGGACACAGACACAACGGACATACATTATGTATGCATGTATATTATATATATATATATATATATATATATATATTAATAACGTTGACCACTAACGTGGACAATTAATGCGCTAGAAATAGATCACATCTTGTGTCTATTATCTATTTCTA
>NC_068991.1:79503270-79507421 GCF_001194135.2 Octopus bimaculoides
TATATATATATATATATATGTATATATATATGTATATATATATATATACATATATATATACGACGGGCTTCTTTCAATTCCGTCTACCATATCCACTCGCAACGCATTGGTCGGTCCGAGGCTATAGTACATGACACTTGCCCAAGGTGTCACGGAGTGAGACTGAACCCGGAACTATGTGGTTGGAAAGTAAGCTTCCTACCACACAGATTCATTCTAACAAATCCAGTCACTAGTGTTTGCTCGGCCCCAAGTTATAGTAGAATACACTAACTCAAGAGACGACGCAGTGGGATTGAACACGAAACTATTTTTCTTGGGAAGTAAGCTTCTTACCTCAAAACACTTGCACAAACACACACGCACGCACGCATACGCACACGCACACACACACACACACACACACACACACACACACATTCAGAGAGCGAGTGGGTGAGAGAAAGAGAGTAAAGGAATGAGAGAATTTTGATTATTTCATTAAGTGAGAAGTCTACGAAATCCCTGTCCACTCCTGCATTTAGCGTAACATCGTAAATGAGATTTATTACTTAGACTTTCCTTTTCTTATTTTCGTATAATTTTCAATTGTAATATAAGAACCAAAATTCTTCTGTCATAATCCTTATTTCATTCGTCATATATCTCCCACCTTCATTACTTAAAAGCAATTTAGCTCCTGGCAATAGAAATAAATGTTTATTAATAGCAGTTTTATTTTCAATAATTCCGCTGTATATAAATGAGAAAGTATCAAAACGTAACTGAAAATTTAGAGTTAATTTAGTATTAATATATTCAAAGCCAGTGCCGCTAATTTCGCATTAACAGTGTTTCTACTCCAGGCAGATATACAATATTTATCTGATCCAATTATGATTATTAAACAAAGGAAAGTGACTCATAGCCAAAAACAGTAATGTAGCTCAACTTGACTAAGTCTGTAGTTTAATTAAACAGCTTTTTATGTGATGTTCCACACTGGTTGAGATTGCTTTGCATTTTATACTTAAGGGTCGATTAAATAATTACCAGCTAAGTATACGAGATTTTAACAATTCTTTAGTACCTCGTGCCTACGATTAAAATCACTGTGAAACCAACCGATATGGGCGTATAAACGCGGGGTTATGAATATGGTATCACACATCTATGATTTCAGGTTTAAGCTCACTCCACTAACATGCATGACATATTTCTCAATATTTCCCTCAAAAACATACTTCTAAACTTATTCATCATACGAGGGGAAACAGTCTAGTATTTATTCTTGCATTATGCAAAACTGTGACCATCATGGAGGTTTCGAAATACGTTGATACACACCACTTGTTAGAGAATGTAGAAAGTAGGCTTATTTGTTTCAGTCATTTGACTGCGGCCATGCTGGGGCACCACCTTTAGTCGAGCAAATCGACCCCAGGACTTATTGTAAACCTAGTTACGGGACGTAAACACACCAGCATCGGTTGCCAAGTGATGTTGTGGGAGGGGCAAACACATACACACATATATTTATACGACAGGCTTCTTTCAGCTTCCGTCTACCAAATCTACTCACAAGGCTTTGGTCGGTCCGAGGCTATAGTAGAAGATGCCACGCAGTGGGACTGAACCCAGAACCATGTGGTTGGTAAGCAACCAACCTACTTACCACACAGCCACTCCTGGGCCTATGATTATCATTATTTCAATAAATCTTATTTTCGAATAAAATTTACTAAATATTTTATGGAAGACTGCAATCAAAACTAAGATGATGAACATCTTATAAAGCTGCAAACATACATACACACATTATATAGCACGTATATTATTTATGAGTATATTTTCTTTCTCCTAGGCTTTGGAGCATCTCTTTGAATATTCTTTATAATCAACTTTTTGTTGTGTATTATGGTCGTACACATTCTAATATATTTCCTATTATTATTAAACTGACAATTATTGTAAAATGTAAGTAATAAAATTTATTATGATTATTGTGCATCAATTTAATAATTTGCTCTTTGAGAAAATTGCTTCCAGAGTATTCTTCACCGTTGTTGGATGCTAACGCAATCAAAAGATTTTCAACTGGCCCCTTTATTTTTTTAGAACATACCTTATTTTCAGAAGCGTTCTTTGACTTACGACAAGAACCAGCAGAACGACTGTACACTTCGCTGAAAATAACCAACTCTGTCATAATGGGGCATGAGTGTTCATGGCTAAAAATGTATAAGTTAATTATACCCCTTGCTTGATATGGACGTCCTGAGATGGGAGGAGGTCGAAAACGATCTCCCACACTGGAGACAAATGCTGCAAAAGTGGATGAAGCGAGGGGAAGGAAAACAGAAACTCACCCCCAATGAAAAGTGCACTCGACGGAAGGAAAGACCAGGAGTGCCGGTAGGGAGTTCCTTCAAATGTAGTCGCCGTATACGTGGGCCTCTGTAGTCACAGTAGACGCTGCACAACCATCAGCGTCTGATACAATTTCTTCGGGCGCAGATCTGTGGTCTCTCGAGACCGACGGATGCCTACCACCCTCCCTGATTTACATGTGTCCGGAATAAATTTAAGACGTCCTCGTTTAAATGATGTATTTCTAATCACGTGGTTGCAAGGAAAATATTTATCTGGTGGCATTAACCCTTAATTCTCCCAATAATTACAAACAAGCACTATATCCACCCTTCACCTTTCTGCTAGATATTTCCAAACATACAGAATGGGTAGAACAACACCTTTTGAGAAACTTTCTAATTTCTTTATGATAGAAAACTTCCAATATGCCTCCTTTCATCAAATCTGGACTGTATATGGAAAACGAATTTCGCACAAATACACCTATCTGCAATATTTCTCAAAATATTCTTCACTTTTTAATTTTAAACTTTTCTAATTATTTTTGATGTTTTACCACAGTTCAAACCAAATGGAAGAATTCCACGATAAAAGTTTTTTTTCATGATCATCTCACATTTTTACAGGGCTATGGGATTACATTATGTAATGTGTCCTTCCATGACAAAGCAGTTGTAATTTCCAGAGTTACGTATTGTAAAAAGTTGAACAGCGTAGATATACATTTGTAAACATCACATATAACATTAACAAATTTACGTTTCCAATGATATAGAAGATATTAAACCTACATAATTTTAATAAATCAATCAGAATGTTTAGTGAAATCATTGAAACGGAAGTTATTGTCTATTTTTTGGATAACAGTTCAGTTTATGTTATATTGAAATGTTGTATTAGAAATTAGAAAGTTTAGAAATTAACGTAAAACGTTGGAAAAGAATTAATTTACATTCCAGCAGAATCAGTTTTAAAATTAAATTAAAATGTTTTCTAATATTTAGCATAAGACAAATATATACATACATGTGTGTGAGTATGTGTGCGCACATGTGTGGTCTATGCTTGGACGAAAATATATACATATATATATATATGTAAATATGTTCTTGTATGCATATCTATCTATCTATCTATCTATCTATCTATCTAGCTAGCTAGCTAGCTGTCTGTCTGTTTGTATATCTGTATATATTTATAAATAAAAACATGCACTGAAATATATATATATATATGTATATATATGTATATATATATATGTATATATATATATATATAAACACGCATATAAGCCTCATTCATCCATAAATGTATACAAACATATTTACTTACATGTACGCTAACCAAGAAATATGTAAATTACTAAAATTGCATTATACGTATTTTTAGTTAATTTTCATGAATCAGCGTCCATAAATTTTGGATGCAAAAATTATACCAATAAAATATATCTGAAAATCCATGATAAAATGAATCGAAATATGCTAGTCATTAACACCCACTTGTCATATAAGTGCTGAATATCAGGATGGTTAAAGAGGAATGTTATTAAAATTATTGAAAACAATATCATATTTCGAAATATGGAAAAAAAAAAAAATTCCAAACTCGCTAAACAGTCACGAATGATTTATTATGAATGTATGCAGTGGAGGTGCCTCAACGATTGATTTATATATGGGAGCTACGACAGTTTGATAGCATAGAAATGTTAGCATGACGGTGCATCAACGATTGATTTATATATGGGAGCAACGACAGTTTGATAGCATAGAAATGTTAGCATGACGGTGCATCAA